>NC_139972.1:28246974-28374474 GCF_963993115.1 Abramis brama | reverse complement strand
CTAGCAGTGAATAGCTACATGCTAATAGCGATTAGTTAAGTGCTAAATCATGCCAAGATCATGCAAACAACTATATCAAAACTCCATAGTAACCATCTGTGACAACTACCAACCACCTAGCAACACCATAGTAACCACCCAGAACACCCTAGCAACCGCCTAGCAACCACCCAGAATACCTTAGCAACACCATAGCAACCACCCAGAACACCCTAGCAACCGCCTAACAACACCCTAGCAACCGCCTAGCAACCACCCAGAACACCATAGCAACTACCCAGAACACCCTAGCAACCGCCTAGCAACCACCCAGAATACCTTAGCAACACCATAGCAACCACCCAGAACACCCTAGCAACCGCCTAGCAACCACCCAGAATACCTTAGCAACCGCCTAGCAACACCATAGCAACTACCCAGAACACCCTAGCAACCGCCTAGCAACACCCTAGCAACCGCCTAGCAACACCATAACAACCACCCAGAACACCCTAGCAACCGCCTAGCAACACCATAGCAACCACCCAGAATACCCTAGCAACCACCTAGCAACCACCCAGAATACCTTAGCAACCGCCTAGCAACACCATAGCAACCACCCAGAACACCCTAGCAACCGCCTAGCAACCAACCAGAACACCCTAGCAACCGCCTAGCAACCACCCAGAACACCCTAGCAACCACCCAAAATACCCTAGCAACCACCCAAAAGACCCTAGCAACCACCAGAAATATCCTAGCAACCGCCTAGCAACCACTCAGAATACCCTAGTAACCGCCTAGCAAAAAACTTTCTGGTTCAAACTTTCTCAAGCCAACTTCAAAGTTTGTCTCGACGAACTTTCGCATCTAGTTATTAAGTTGGCTTGAGAGAGCCAACATATTGAAATCCTATTTAAACTTATTATTAAGTTGGCTTGAGAGAGCCAACATATTGAAATCCTATTTAAACTTATTATTATTATTATTATTATTATTCCGAGACTAAAATTTCTATATGAAACTCCTCCTAGAGCTTTAACTCTACATACTCCAAACTCGGCTCAGACACTCAAACTGATCTGACTCGCGTTGCTATATCTTTTCAGACTGATCGGACTTACGGTTTTCCTAAAAATGACGATCAAAACTCGGAAAAACTCCCATTGACTTACATTGGGGAGTTCTAAAAACATTTGAATCCAAACTGCCGTTTTCACACACACAGACTCCAAAGGGCCTGACAGCCCTGCGTCTCTCCCTCTCTCTCTCCCTCAGAGGATTTATATTATCAAGCAACCAATAAGTAATGGCCTAAAATCTTCATAGCCACACCATAGCAACCAGTTTCAGCACCCTAGCAACCACTAAGAGCTCCCTAGCAACCACCCTAAACCAAACAAATTTTTTTTTTACATTTTTTTGTATTTTTTAACGCAATATTACACTCGTGGCCTTGCGATATTGCTCCATGCTTGTGCCTATTCGGCCATAGGCACGAGGCCGCAGGCCGAGTGCCGTACTGAAGGCACTCGTTATTAAAGATTTTAAGAACTCTATAAAAACTCCATAGTAACCATCTTTGACAACTACCAACCACCTAGTAACACCATAGCAACTACCAAAAATACCTTAGCAACCATCTTGAACACCCTAGCAACATCTAGAAATGCTCTAGTAACCACCAAATATACCCTAGCAACCACCCAGAACACCCTAGCAACTGCCTAGCAACCCCCCAGAACACCTAGCAACTGCCTAGCAACCACCCAGAACACCTAGCAAACAGCCAGAACACCCTAGCAACTGCCTAGCAACCACCCAGAACACCTAGCAACTGCCTAGCAACAACCCAGAACACCCTAGCAACCGCCTAGCAACACCATAGCAACCACCCAGAACACCCTAGCAACTGCCTAGCAACCACCCAGAATACCTTAGCAACCGCCTAGCAACACCATAGCAACCACCCAGAACACCCTAGCAACCGCCTAGCAACCACCCAAAATACCCTAGCAACCGCCTAGCAACACCATAGCAACCACCCAGAACACCCTAGCAACCGCCTAGCAACCACCCAGAATACCTTAGCAACCGCCTAGCAACACCATAGCAACCACTCAGAACACCCTAGCAACTGCCTAACAACCACCCAGAACACCCTAGCAACCACCCAAAATATCCTAGCAACCGCCTAGCAACCACCCAGAACACCCTACAACCGCCTAGCAACCACCCAGAACACCCTAGCAACCACCCAAAATACCCTAGCAACCGCCTAGCAACCACCCAAAAGACCCTAGCAACCACCGAAAATATCTTAGAGACCGCCTAGCAACTACCCAAAAGACCCTAGCAACCACCCAAAATGCCCTAGCAACCGCCTAGCAACCACCCAGAATACCCTATCAACCACCTAAAATACCCTAGCAACCACCTAAAATACCCTAGCAACCGCCTATCAACCACCCAAAAGACCCTAGCAACCACCCAAAATATCCTAGCAACCGCCTAGCAACCACCCAGAACACCCTAGTAACCACCCAGAACACCCTAGCAACCGCCTAGCAACCACCCAGAACACCCTAGCAACCACCCAAAATACCCTAGCAACCGCCTAGCAACCACCCAAAAGACCCTAGCAACCACCGAAAATATCTTAGAAACCGCCTAGCAACTACCCAAAAGACCCTAGCAACCACCCAAAATACCCTAGCAACCGCCTAGCAACCACCCAGAATACCCTAGCAACCACCTAAAATACCCTAGCAACCACCTAAAATACCCTAGCAACCGCCTATAAACCACCCAAAAGACCCTAGCAACCACCCAAAATATCCTAGCAACCGCCTAGCAACCACCCAGAACACCCTAGTAACCACCCAGAACACCCTAGCAACCGCCTAGCAACCACCCAGAACACCCTAGCAACCACCCAAAACACCCTAGCAACCGCCTAGCAACCACCCAAAAGACCCTAGCAACCACCAGAAATATCCTAGCAACCGCCTAGCAAAAAACTTTCTGGTCCAAACTTTCTCAAGCCAACTTAAAGTTTGTCTCGACGAACTTTCGCATCTAGTTATTATTATTATTATTATTCTTCTGACCCTAAAAATTTCTATATCAAACTCCTCCTAGAGCTTTAACTCTACATACTCCAAACTCGGCTCAGACACTCAAACTGATCTGACTCGAGTTGCTATATCTTTTCAGACTGATCGGACTTACGGTTTTCCTAAAAATGACGATCAAAACTCGAAAAAACTCATTCAAAAACTCCCATTGACTTACATTGGGAGTTCTAAAAAATTCAAACCGACGAAAATTCAAATCAAAATACCTTGAAGACTAAACCAAACTGCCGTTCTATATACTATATTAGCCAATGAGACTCATTTAAACTAATGAACTCTAAACTCAAAACGTGTGTGTGTGAGAGAGAGAGAGAGCGTGTGTGTCTATGTGTGAGTGTGTGTGTGTGTGTGTGTGTGTGTGTGTGTGTGTAAACTCAAATACTCGTACACACTCATTTAAACTTATAAACTCTTAACTCAAAAACGTGTACACTTATAAACTCTAAACTCATATAAACTCTGAGTGTGTGTGTGTGTGTGAGAGAGAGAGTGAGTGTGTGTCTATGTGCGTGAGTGTGTGTGTGTTTGTGTGTGTGTGTGTGTGTGTGTGTGTGTGTGTGTGTGTGTGTGTTAATGAGCTTGTCTGTGTGTGTGTGAGTGTGTGTGTGAGAGAGATAGTGTGTGTGTGTGTGAGAGAGAGTGAGAGTCTGTGCGTGCGTGCTTGTGTGTGTGTGTATGTCGAAAATTTAAATCTAAACACCTTGAAGACTAAACCAAACTGCCGTTCTATATACTATATGAGCCATTGAGACTCATTTAAACTAATGAACTCTAAACTCAAAACGTGTGTGTGTGTGTGTGTGTGTGAGAGAGAGAGCGTGTGTGTCTATGTGTGAGTGTGTGTGTGTGTGTGTGTGTGTGTGTGTGTGTGTGTAAACTCAAATACTCGTACACACTCATTTAAACTTATAAACTCTTAACTCAAAAACTTGTACACTTATAAACTCTAAACTCATATAAACTCTGAGTGTGTGTGTGTGTGTGTGAGAGAGAGAGTGTGTGTGTATGTGCGTGAGTGTGTGTGTGTGTGTGTGTGTTAATGAGCTTGTCTGTGTGTGTGTGAGTGAGTTAGTGAGTGTGTGTGTGAGAGAGATAGTGTGTGTGTGTGAGAGAGAGTGAGAGTCTGTGCGTGCGTGCTTGTGTGTGTGTGTATGTCGAAAATTTAAATCTAAACACCTTGAAGACTAAACCAAACTGCCGTTCTATATACTATATGAGCCATTGAGACTCATTTAAACTAATGAACTCTAAATTCAAAACGTGTGTGTGTGTGTGTGTGTGTGTGAGAGAGAGAGAGAGCGTGTGTGTCTATGTGTGAGTGTGTGTGTGTGTGTAAACTCAAAAACTCGTACACACTCATTTAAACTTATAAACTCTTAACTCAAAAACTTGTACACTTGTAAACTCTAAACTCATATAAACTCTGAGTGTGTGTGTGTGTGTGAGAGAGAGTGTGTGTCTATGTGCGTGAGTGTGTGTGTGTGTTAATGAGCTTGTCTGTGTGTGTGTGAGTGAGTTAGTGAGTGTGTGTGTGAGAGAGATAGTGTGTGTGTGAGAGAGAGAGAGAGTGAGAGTCTGTGCGTGCGTGCTTGTGTGTGTGTGTATGTCGAAAATTTAAATCTAAACACCTTGAAGACTAAACCAAACTGCCGTTCTATATACTATATGAGCCATTGAGACTCATTTAAACTAATGAACTCTAAACTCATACACTTATAATTAGAATAAGTGTATGAGATTAACTAATTAACTTATAAACTCATGAATTCATAGACTTATAAACTATTAAACTCATAAATTAATAAACTCTGAACTCTTAAACTCATTTAAACTTATAAACTCTAAACTCATTTAAACTTATAAACTCTAAACTCAAAAAACTCGTACACTTATAAACTCATCAATCTATACACTTATAAACTCTAAACTCATAAACTCTGAGTGTGTGTGTGTGTCTGAGTGAGTGTGTGAGCGAGTTAGTGTGTGTGTGTGTGTGTGTGTGTGTGTGTGTGTGTGTGTGTGTATCTATCTAACTTATTTATCTATCTATCTGTCATAAACTTCAAACTACTGTAAACTACTTTAAACTTCAAACCACTTTAAACTTCTTACGTTTTAAGCTCCCAGCTCCCAAGCAACTCCATAGCAACCAAACTTGTGTACCCTAGCAACCGTTTTGCAAGACCTATATCTCTGTATCAGAACATCGTATAGAGATGAGGTTTGGCTCTTTTGCCTCATGCTAGCAAACAGCACTTCCAACATGCTACACATGCTAGCAGTGAATAGCTACATGCTAATAGCGATTAGTTAAGTGTTAAATCATTCTAAGAACTCTATAAAAACTCCATAGTAACCATCTGTGAATACTACCAACCACCTAGTAACACCATATCATCCGCCCTGAATACCTTAGCAACCGCCTAGCAACCACCCAGAATACCTTAGCAACCACATAGCAACACCAAAGCAACCACCCAGAACACCGTAGCAACCACCCAGAATACCCTAGCAACCGCCTAGCAACACCATAGCAACCACCCAGAACACCTTAAACTAAACTAATTTAAACTTTAAACTATTTTAAACTTTCAACTAATTTAAACTTTAAACTAAATTAAACTTAAAACTATTTTAAACTTTCAACTAATTTAAACTTTAAACTAAATTAAACTTCAAACTACTTTAAACTTTCAACTATTTTAAACTTTAAACTAAATTAAACTTCAAACTATTTTAAACTTTCAATTAATTTAAACTTTAAACTAAATTAAACTTCAAACTATTTTAAACTTTCAACTAATTTACACTTTAAACTAAATTAAACTTTAAACTACTTTAAACTTTTTCAAACTTTATGGTCCAAACTTTCTCAAGCCAACTTAAAGTTTGTCTCGACGAACTTTCGCATCTAGTTAAGTTGGCTTGAGAGAGCCAACATATTGAAATCCTATTTAAACTTATTAAGTTGGCTTGAGAGAGCCAACATATTGAAATCCTATTTAAACTTATTATTATTATTATTATTATTCTTCTTACCAAAAAATTACACTCAATCTCCTCCTAGAGCTTTAACTCTACATACTCCAAACTCGGCTCAGACCTTCAAACTGATCTGACTCGAGTTGCTATATCTTTTCAGACTGATCGGACTTACGGTTTTCCTAAAAATGACGATCAAAACTCGGAAAAACTCCCATTGACTTACATTGGGGAGTTCTAAAAACATTTGAATCCAAACTGCCGTTTTCACACACACAGACTCCAAAGGGCCTGACACCCCTGCATCTCTCCCTCTCTCTCTCCCTCAGAGGATTTATATTATCAAGCAACCAATAAGTAATGGCCTAAAATCTTCATAGCCACACCCTAGCAACCAGTTACAGCACCCTAGCAACCACTAAGAGCTCCCTAGCAACCACCATAAACCCAAAAAAAACCTTTTTTTATATTTTTTTTATTTTTTAAAGCAATATTGCACTCGTGGCCTTGCGATATTGCTCCATGCTTGTGCCTATTCGGCCATAGGCACGAGGCCGCAGGCCGAGTGCCGTACTGAAGGCACTCGTTATTAACTCCATATAAACCATCTTTGACAACTACCAACCGCCTAGCAACACCATAGCAACCACCCAGAATACCCTAGCAACCGCCTAGCAACACCATAGCAACCACTCAGAACACCCTAGCAACTGCCTAACAACCACCCAGAACACCCTAGCAACCACCCAAAATACCTTAGAACACCCTAGCAACACCATAGCAACCACTCAGAACACCCTATCAACCACCCAAAATACCTTAGAACACCATAGCAACCACCCAGAACACCCTAGCAACCACCCAAAATACCCTAGCAACCGCCTAGCAACCACCCAAAATACCCTAGCAACCATCCAAAATATCCTAGCAACCGCCTAGCAACCACCCAGAACACCCTAGCAACCACCTAGCAACCACCCAGAACACCCTAGCAACCACCCAAAATACCCTAGCAACCGCCTAGCAACCACCCAGAACACCCTAGCAACCACCGAAAATATCTTAGAAACCGCCTAGCAACTACCCAAAAGACCCTAGCAACCACCCAAAATACCCTAGCAACCGCCTAGCAACCACCCAGAATACCCTAGCAACCACCTAAAATACCCTAGCAACCACCTAAAATACCCTAGCAACCGCCTATCAACCACCCAAAAGACCCTAGCAACCACCCAAAATATCCTAGCAACCGCCTAGCAACCACCCAGAACACCCTAGCAACCGCCTAGCAACCACCCAGAACACCCTAGCAACCACCCAAAATACCCTAGCAACCACCCAAAATACCCTAGCAACCGCCTGGCAACCACTCAGAATACCCTAGCAACCGCCTAGCAAAAAACTTTCTGGTCCAAACTTTCTCAAGCCAACTTAAAGTTTGTCTCGACGAACTTTCGCATCTAGTTATTATTATTATTATTATTATTCCGAGACTAAAATTTCTATATGAAACTCCTCCTAGAGCTTTAACTCTACATACTCCAAACTCGGCTCAGACACTCAAACTGATCTGACTCGCGTTGCTATATCTTTTCAGACTGATCGGACTTACGGTTTTCCTAAAAATGACGATCAAAACTCGGAAAAACTCCCATTGACTTACATTGGGGAGTTCTAAAAACATTTGAATCCAAACTGCCGTTTTCACACACACAGACTCCAAAGGGCCTGACAGCCCTGCGTCTCTCCCTCTCTCTCTCCCTCAGAGGATTTATATTATCAAGCAACCAATAAGTAATGGCCTAAAATCTTCATAGCCACACCATAGCAACCAGTTTCAGCACCCTAGCAACCACTAAGAGCTCCCTAGCAACCACCCTAAACCAAAAAAAATTTTTTTTTACATTTTTTTGTATTTTTTAACGCAATATTACACTCGTGGCCTTGCGATATTGCTCCATGCTTGTGCCTATTCGGCCATAGGCACGAGGCCGCAGGCCGAGTGCTGTACTGAAGGCACTCGTTATTAAAGATTTTAAGAACTCTATAAAAACTCCATAGTAACCATCTTTGACAACTACCAACCACCTAGTAACACCATAGCAACTACCAAAAATACCTTAGCAACCATCTTGAACACCCTAGCAACATCTAGAAATGCTCTAGTAACCACCAAATATACCCTAGCAACCACCCAGAACACCCTAGCAACTGCCTAGCAACCCCCCAGAACACCTAGCAACTGCCTAGCAACCACCCATAACACCTAGCAACTGCCTAGCAACAACCCAGAACACCCTAGCAACCGCCTAGCAACACCATAGCAACCACCCAGAACACCCTAGCAACCGCCTAGCAACCACCCAGAATACCTTAGCAACCGCCTAGCAACACCATAGCAACCACCCAGAACACCCTAGCAACCGCCTAGCAACCACCCAAAATACCCTAGCAACCACCTAGCAACACCATAGCAACCACCCAGAACACCCTAGCAACCGCCTAGCAACCACCCAGAATACCTTAGCAACCGCCTAGCAACACCATAGCAACCACTCAGAACACCCTAGCAACTGCCTAACAACCACCCAGAACACCCTAGCAACCACCCAAAATATCCTAGCAACCGCCTAGCAACCACCCAGAACACCCTACAACCGCCTAGCAACCACCCAGAACACCCTAGCAACCACCCAAAATACCCTAGCAACCGCCTAGCAACCACCCAAAAGACCCTAGCAACCACCGAAAATATCTTAGAAACCGCCTAGCAACTACCCAAAAGACCCTAGCAACCACCCAAAATGCCCTAGCAACCGCCTAGCAACCACCCAGAATACCCTATCAACCACCTAAAATACCCTAGCAACCACCTAAAATACCCTAGCAACCGCCTATCAACCACCCAAAAGACCCTAGCAACCACCCAAAATATCCTAGCAACCGCCTAGCAACCACCCAGAACACCCTAGTAACCACCCAGAACACCCTAGCAACCGCCTAGCAACCACCCAGAACACCCTAGCAACCACCCAAAATACCCTAGCAACCGCCTAGCAACCACCCAAAAGACCCTAGCAACCACCGAAAATATCTTAGAAACCGCCTAGCAACTACCCAAAAGACCCTAGCAACCACCCAAAATACCCTAGCAACCGCCTAGCAACCACCCAGAATACCCTAGCAACCACCTAAAATACCCTAGCAACCACCTAAAATACCCTAGCAACCGCCTATAAACCACCCAAAAGACCCTAGCAACCACCCAAAATATCCTAGCAACCGCCTAGCAACCACCCAGAACACCCTAGTAACCACCCAGAACACCCTAGCAACCGCCTAGCAACCACCCAGAACACCCTAGCAACCACCCAAAACACCCTAGCAACCGCCTAGCAACCACCCAAAAGACCCTAGCAACCACCAGAAATATCCTAGCAACCGCCTAGCAACCACTCAGAATACCCTAGCAACTGCCTAGCAAAAAACTTTCTGGTCCAAACTTTCTCAAGCCAACTTAAAGTTTGTCTCGACGAACTTTCGCATCTAGTTATTATTATTATTATTATTATTCCGAGACTAAAATTTCTATATGAAACTCCTCCTAGAGCTTTAACTCTACATACTCCAAACTCGGCTCAGACACTCAAACTGATCTGACTCGCGTTGCTATATCTTTTCAGACTGATCGGACTTACGGTTTTCCTAAAAATGACGATCAAAACTCGGAAAAACTCCCATTGACTTACATTGGGGAGTTCTAAAAACATTTGAATCCAAACTGCCGTTTTCACACACACAGACTCCAAAGGGCCTGACAGCCCTGCGTCTCTCCCTCTCTCTCTCCCTCAGAGGATTTATATTATCAAGCAACCAATAAGTAATGGCCTAAAATCTTCATAGCCACACCCTAGCAACCAGTTTCAGCACCCTAGCAACCACTAAGAGCTCCCTAGCAACCACCCTAAACCAAAAAAAAACATTTTTTTATTATTTTTTTATTTTTTAAAGCAATTTTACTCTCATGGCCTTGCGATATCGCTCCATGCTTGTGCCTATTCGGCCATAGGCACGAGGCCGCAGGCCGAGTGCCGTACTGAAGGCACTCGTTATTAACTCCATATAAACCATCTTTGACAACTACCAACCGCCTAGCAACACCATAGCAACCACCCAGAATACCCTAGCAACCGCCTAGCAACACCATAGCAACCACTCAGAACACCCTAGCAACTGCCTAACAACCACCCAGAACACCCTAGCAACCACCCAAAATACCTTAGAACACCCTAGCAACACCATAGCAACCACTCAGAACACCCTATCAACCACCCAAAATACCTTAGAACACCATAGCAACCACCCAGAACACCCTAGCAACCACCCAAAATACCCTAGCAACCGCCTAGCAACCACCCAAAATACCCTAGCAACCATCCAAAATATCCTAGCAACCGCCTAGCAACCACCCAGAACACCCTAGTAACCACCCAGAACACCCTAGCAACCACCTAGCAACCACCCAGAACACCCTAGCAACCACCCAAAATACCCTAGCAACCGCCTAGCAACCACCCAGAACACCCTAGCAACCACCGAAAATATCTTAGAAACCGCCTAGCAACTACCCAAAAGACCCTAGCAACCACCCAAAATACCCTAGCAACCGCCTAGCAACCACCCAAAAGACCCTAGCAACCACCGAAAATACCCTAGCAACCACCTAAAATACCCTAGCAACCGCCTATCAACCACCCAAAAGACCCTAGCAACCACCCAAAATATCCTAGCAACCGCCTAGCAACCACCCAGAACACCCTAGTAACCACCCAGAACACCCTAGCAACCGCCTAGCAACCACCCAGAACACCCTAGCAACCACCCAAAATACCCTAGCAACCGCCTAGCAACCACCCAAAAGACCCTAGCAACCACCAGAAATATCCTAGCAACTGCCTGGCAACCACTCAGAATACCCTAGCAACCGCCTAGCAAAAAACTTTCTGGTCCAAACTTTCTCAAGCCAACTTAAAGTTTGTCTCGACGAACTTTCGCATCTAGTTATTATTATTCTTCTGACCCTAAAAAAATCTATATCAAACTCCTCCTAGAGCTTTAACTCTACATACTCCAAACTCGGCTCAGACACTCAAACTGATCTGACTCGGTATGCTATATCTTTTCAGACTGATCGGACTTACGGTTTTCCTAAAAATGACGATCAAAACTCGAAAAAACTCATTCAAAAACTCCCATTGACTTACATTGGGGAGTTCTAAAAAATTCAAACCGACAAAAATTTAAATCTAAACACCTTGAAGACTAAACCAAACTGCCGTTCTATATACTATATGAGCCATTGAGACTCATTTAAACTAATAAACTATAAACTATAAACACTTATAAACTAATTAACTTATAAACTCATGAATTCATAAACTTATGAACTCTTAAACTCATTTAAACTTATAAACTCTAAACTGATTTAAACTTATAAACTCAAAACTCAAGAACTCATACACTTATTAACTCATCAATTTATACACTTATAAACTCTAAACTCAGACACACACACTGAGTTTATGAGTGAGTGTGTGAGCGAGTTAGTGGGTGTGTGTGTGTGTGTGTGTGTCTGTGTGTTTGTGTGTTTGTTTGTGTGTGTGTGTGTGTGTCTAACTTATTTATCTATCTCTCAAACTTCAAACTACTGTAAACTACTGTAAACTTAAAACCACTATAAACTTCTTAAGTTTAAATCTTCCAGCTCCCAAGCAACTCCATAGCAACCAAACTCGAGTACCCTAGCAACCGTTTTGTAAGACCTATATCTCTGTATCAGAACATCGTATAGAGATGAGGTTTGGCTCTTTTGACTCGTGCTAGCAAACAGCACTTCCAACATGCTACATATGCTAGCAGTGAATAGCTACATGCTAATAGCGATTAGTTAAGTGTTAAATCATGCCAAGATCATGCTAAGAACTCTATAAAAACTCCATAGTAACCATCTGTGACAACTACCAACCACCTAGTAACACCATATCAACCGCCCTGAATACCATAGCAACCCCCCAGAACACCCTAGCAACCGCCTAGCAACCACCCAAAAGACCCTAGCAACCACCCAGAACACCGTAGCAACCACCCAAAATACCCTAGCAACCACCCAAAACACCCTAGCAACCACCTAGCAACCACCCAAAAGACCCTAGCAACCACCCAAAACACCCTAGCAACCGCCTAGCAACCACCCAAAAGACCCTAGCAACCACCCAAAATATCCTAGCAACCGCCTAGCAACCACCCAAAAGACCCTAGCAACCACCAGAAATATCCTAGCAACCGCCTAGCAACCACCCAGAATATCCTAGCAACCACCCAAAACAGCCTAGCAACAACCCAGAACACCCTAGCAACCGCCTAGCAACCACCCAAAAGACCCTAGCAACCGCCTAGCAACCACCCAGAAAACCCTAGCAACCACCCAAAAGACCCTAGCAACCACCCAAAATACCCTAGCAACCGCCTAGCAACCACCCAAAAGACCCTAGCAACATCCAAAAGACCCTAGCAACCGCCTAGCAACCACCCAAAACAGCCTAGCAACCACCCAGAACACCCTAGCCACCACCTAGCAACCACCCAGAATACCTTAGCAATGCCTAGCAACACCATAGCAACCACCCATAACACCCTTGCAACTGCCTAGCAACCACCCAGAACACCCTAGCAACCACCCAAAATACCTTAGCAACCGCCTAGCAACACCATAGCAACCACCCATAACACCCTAGCAACCGCCTAGCAACCACCCAAAAGACTCTAGCAACCACCCAAAATATCCTAGCAACCACCCAAAACACCCTAGCAACCGCCTAGCAACCACCCAAAAGACCCTAGCAACCACCCAAAACAGCCTAGCAACCACCCAGAACACCCTAGCCACCACCTAGCAACCACCCAGAATACCTTAGCAACGCCTAGCAACACCATAGCAACCACCCATAACACCCTTGCAACTGCCTAGCAACCACCCAGAACACCCTAGCAACCACCCAAAATACCTTAGCAACCGCCTAGCAACACCATAGCAACCACCCATAACACCCTAGCAACCACCTAGCAACCACCCAAAAGACTCTAGCAACCACCCAAAATATCCTAGCAACCGCCTAGCAACCACCCAAAACACCCTAGCAACCGCCTAGCAACCACCCAAAAGACCCTAGCAACCACCTAAAATATCCTAGCAACCACCCAGAACACCCTAGCAACCACCTAGCAACCGCCTAGCAACCACACAAAAGACCCTAGCAACCACCCAAAACACCCTAGCAACCACCCAAAACACCCTAGCAACCGCCTAGCAACCACCCAGAATACCTTAGCAACCGCCTAGCAACACCATAGCGACCACCCATAACATCATAACAACCGCCTAGCAAAAAACTTTCCGGTCCAAACTTTCTCAAGCCAACTTAAAGTTTGTCTCGACGAACTTTCGCATCTAGTTAAGTTGGCTTGAGAAAGCCAACATATTGAAATCCTATTTAAACTTATTATTATTATTCTTCTGACCCTAAAAAAATCTATATCAAACTCCTCCTAGAGCTTTAACTCTACATACTCCAAACTCGGCTCGGACACTCAGACTGATCTGACTCGGTATGCTATATCTTTTCAGACTGATCGGACTTACGGTTTTCCTAAAAATGACGATCAAAACTCGAAAAAACTCATTCAAAAACTCCATTGACTTACATTGGGGAGTTCTAAAAAATTCAAACCGACAAAAATTTAAATCTAAACACCTTGAAGACTAAACCAAACTGCCGTTCTATATACTATATGAGCCATTGAGACTAATTTAAACTAAAAAACTCTAAACTATAAACACTTATAAACTAATTAACTTATAAACTCATGAATTCATAAACTTATGAACTCAAACTCATAAAATTAATAAACTCTGAACTCTTAATCTCATTTAAACTTATAAACTCTAAACTGATTTAAACTTATAAACTCAAAACTCAAGAACTCATACACTTATAAACTCATCAATTTATACACTTATAAACTCTAAACTCAGACACACACACTTGAGTTTATGAGTGAGTGTGTGAGCGAGTTAGAGTGTGTGTGTGTGTGTGTGTGTGTGTGTCTATCTAACTTATTTATCTATCTGTCAAACTTCAAACTACTGTAAACTACTGTAAACTTCAAACCAATATAAACTTCTTAAGTTTAAATCTTCCAGCTCCCAAGCAACTCCATAGCAACCAAACTCAAGTACCCTAGCAACCGTTTTGTAAGACCTATATCTCTGTATCAGAACATCGTATAGAGATGAGGTTTGGCTCTTTTGACTCATGCTAGCAAACAGCACTTCCAACATACTACACATGCTAGCAGTGAATAGCTACATGCTAGTAGTGATTAGTTAAGTGTTAAATCATGCCAAGATCATGCTAAGAACTCTATAAAAACTCCATAGTAACCATCTGTGACAACTACCAGCCACCTAGTAACACCATATCAACCGCCCTGAATACCTTAGCAACCGCCTAGCAACCACCCAGAACAGCCTAGCAACCACCCATAACACCCTAGCAACCACCTAGCAACCACCCTAGCAACCACCCAAAAGACCCTAGCAACCGCCTAGCAACCACCCAAAAGACCCTAGCAACCACCCAAAATACCCTAGCAACCGCCTAGCAACCACCCAAAAGACCCTAGCAACCACCGAAATATCCTAGCAACTGCCTAGCAACCATCCAAAAGACCCTAGCAACTACCCAAAATATCCTAGCAACTGCCTAGCAACTACCCAAAAGACCCTAGCAACCACCCAGAACACCCTAGCAACCACCCAGAACACCCTAGCAACCACCCAAAAGACCCTAGCAACCACCCAAAACACCCTAGCAACGCCTAGCAACCACCCAAAAGACCCTAGCAACCACCGAGAACACCCTAGCAACCACCCAAAATACCCTAGCAACCACCCAAAAGACCCTAGCAACCACCCAAAACACCCTAGCAACCGCCTAGCAACCACCCAAAAGACCCTAGCAACCACCCAAAATATCCTAGCAACCACCCAAACCACCCTAGAAACCGCCTAGCAACCACCCAAAAGACCCTAGCAACCACCCAAAACATCCTAGCAACCACCTAGCAACCACCCAAAAGACCCTAGCAACCACCTAGCAACCACCCAAAAGACCCTAGCAACCACCTAAAATATCCTAGCAACCGCCTAGCAACCACCCAAAAGACCCTAGCAACCATCAGAAATATCCTAGCAACCGCCTAGCAACCACCCAGAATACCCTAGCAACCACCCAAAACAGCCTAGCAACCACCCAGAAAACCCTAGCAACCGCCTAGCAACCACCCAGAATACCCTAGCAACCACCCAAAATACCCTAGCAACCACCCAGAACACCCTAGCAACCGCCCAAAATACCATAGCAACACCATAGCAACCACCCATAACATCCTAGCAACTGCCTAGCAAAAAACGTTCTGCTCCAAATTTTTCTCAAGCCAACTTAAAGTTTGTCTCGACGAACTTTCGCATCTAGTTATTATTATTCTTCTGACCCTAAAAAAATCTATATCAAACTCCTCCTAGAGCTTTAACTCTACATACTCCAAACTCGGCTCAGACACTCAAACTGATCTGACTCGGTATGCTATATCTTTTCAGACTGATCGGATTTACGGTTTTCCTAAAAATGACGATCAAAACTCGAAAAAACTCATTCAAAAACTCCCATTGACTTACATTGGGGAGTTCTAAAAAATTCAAACCGACAAAAATTTAAATCTAAACACCTTGAAGACTAAACCAAACTGCCGTTCTATATACTATATGAGCCATTGAGACTCATTTAAACTAATAAACTATAAACTATAAACACTTATAAACTAATTAACTTATAAACTCATGAATTCATAAACTTATGAACTCTTAAACTCATAAATTAATAAACTTTGAACTCTTAATCTCATTTAAACTTATAAACTCTAAACTGATTTAAACTTATAAACTCAAAACTCAAGAACTCATACACTTATTAACTCATCAATTTATACACTTATAAACTCTAAACTTAGACACACACACTGAGTTTATGAGTGAGTGTGTGAGCGAGTTAGTGGGTGTGTGTGTGTGTGTGTGTGTGTCTGTGTGTTTGTGTGTTTGTTTGTGTGTGTGTGTGTGTGTGTGTCTAACTTATTTATCTATCTCTCAAACTTCAAACTACTGTAGACTACTGTAAACTTAAAACCACTATAAACTTCTTAAGTTTAAATCTTCCAGCTCCCAAGCAACTCCATAGCAACCAAACTCGAGTACCCTAGCAACCGTTTTGTAAGACCTATATCTCTGTATCAGAACATCGTATAGAGATGAGGTTTGGCTCTTTTGACTCGTGCTAGCAAACAGCACTTCCAACATGCTACATATGCTAGCAGTGAATAGCTACATGCTAATAGCGATTAGTTAAGTGTTAAATCATGCCAAGATCATGCTAAGAACTCTATAAAAACTCCATAGTAACCATCTGTGACAACTACCAACCACCTAGTAACACCATATCAACCGCCCTGAATACCATAGCAACCCCCCAGAACACCCTAGCAACCGCCTAGCAACCACCCAAAAGACCCTAGCAACCACCCAGAACACCGTAGCAACCACCCAAAATACCCTAGCAACCACCCAAAACACCCTAGCAACCGCCTAGCAACCACCCAAAAGACCCTAGCAACCGCCTAGCAACCACCCAAAAGACCCTAGCAACCACCCAAAATATCCTAGCAACCGCCTAGCAACCACCCAAAAGACCCTAGCAACCACCAGAAATATCCTAGCAACCGCCTAGCAACCACCCAGAATATCCTAGCAACCACCCAAAACAGCCTAGCAACAACCCAGAACACCCTAGCAACCGCCTAGCAACCACCCAAAAGACCCTAGCAACCACCTAGCAACCACCCAGAACACCCTAGCAACCACCCAAAAGACCCTAGCAACCACCCAAAATACCCTAGCAACCGCCTAGCAACCACCCAAAATACCCTAGCAACATCCAAAAGACCCTAGCAACCGCCTAGCAACCACCCAAAATATCCTAGCAACCACCCAAAACACCCTAGCAACCGCCTAACAACCACCCAAAAGACCCTAGCAACCACCCAAAACAGCCTAGCAACCACCCAGAACACCCTAGCCACCACCTAGCAACCACCCAGAATACCTTAGCAACGCCTAGCAACACCATAGCAACCACCCATAACACCCTTGCAACTGCCTAGCAACCACCCAGAACACCCTAGCAACCACCAAAATACCTTAGCAACCGCCTAGCAACACCATAGCAACCACCCATAACACCCTAGCAACCGCCTAGCAACCACCCAAAAGACTAGCAACCACCCAAAATATCCTAGCAACCACCCAAAACACCCTAGCAACCGCCTAGCAACCACCCAAAAGACCCTAGCAACCGCCTAGCAACCACCCAGAACACCCTAGCAACCGCCTAGCAACCACACAAAAGACCCTAGCAACCACCCAAAACACCCTAGCAACCACCCAAAACACCCTAGCAACCGCCTAGCAACCACCCAGAATACCTTAGCAACCGCCTAGCAACACCATAGCGACCACCCATAACATCATAACAACCGCCTAGCAAAAAACTTTCCGGTCCAAACTTTCTCAAGCCAACTTAAAGTTTGTCTCGACGAACTTTCGCATCTAGTTATTATTATTATTATTCTGGACAAAGTTTGGCGCGAAACTCGCCCCGCACCGTTTGTCACAGACCCCTGAGTGAAGTGTCAAATCGACCGGCTCATTGAGGAGAGGTGTGCTATGACTTTTCTAAGCGATCGGGTGTACGATGTTCGCACAGCGGACGAAAAAGCGGCCAAAAAAGTCCCCATTGACTTTACATTGGGCATTCTAAAAAAATTCAAATCCCAACCGACATTTTCACACACACACCACTCCAAAGGGCCTGACACCCCTGCGTCTCTCCCTCTCTCTCTCCCTCAGAGGATTTATATTATCAATCAGCCAATAAGTTATGGCCTAAAATCTTCATAGCCACACCCTAGCAACCAGTTTCAGCACCCTAGCAACCACTAAGAGCTCCCTAGCAACCACCCTAAACCAAAAAAAAACATTTTTTTATTTTTTTAATATTTTTTAAAGCAATTTTACTCTCGTGGCCTTGCGATATCGCTCCATGCTTGTGCCTATTCGGCCATAGGCACGAGGCCGCAGGCCGAGTGCCGTACAGAAGGCACTCGTTATTAAAAAATTTAAGAACTCTATAAAAACTCCATAGTAACCATATTTGACAACTACCAACCACCTAGTAACACCATAGCAACTAACAAAAACACCTTAGCAACCACCCTGAACACCCTAGCAACGTCGGGAAATGCTCTAGTAACCACAAAAAACTCTAGCAAGCACCCAGAACACCCTAGCAACTGCCTAGCAACCACCTAGAACACCTAGCAACTGCCTAGCAACCACCCAGAACACCTAGCAACAACCCAGAACACCTAGCAACTGCCTAGCAATGCCCTAGCATCCACCCAGAATACCATAGCAACTGCCTAGCAACACCATAGCAACCACCCAGAACACCCTAGCAACCACCTAGCAACGCCCTAGCAACCACCAAGAATACCCTAGAAACTGCCTAGCAACCACCAAGAATACCCTAGCAACTGCCTAGCAACCACCCAGAACACCCTAGCAACCACCTGGCAACAGCATCTTGCTAAAAACAAGCTGGCAACATGCTAATCAAGCTAGCATCATGCTAGCAACATGCTAATCAAGCTAGCATCATGCTATCAACATGCTAATCAAGCTAGCATCATGCTAGCAACATGCTAATCATGCTAGCAACATGCTAATCAAGCTAGCATCATGCTAGCAACATGCTAATCATGCTAGCATTATGCTATCAACATGCTAATAAAGCTAGCATCATGCTAACAACATGCTAATCAAGCTAGCATAATGCTAGCATCATGCTAATCAAGCTAGCATCATGCTAGCAACATGCTAATCATGCTAGCATTATGCTAGCAACATGCTAATCAAGCTAGCATCATGCTAGCAACATGCTAATCATGCTAGCAACATGCTAATCAAGCTAGCATAATGCTAACAACATGCTAATCATGTTAGTATCTAGCTAAAAACATGCTAGCAAAATGCTAATTATGCTAGCATCTTGTTAAAAGCATGCTAGCAACATGCTAATCATGCTAGCATCTTGTTAAAAGCATGCTAGCAACATGCTAATCATGTTAGCATCATCCAACCAACATGCTAATCATGCTAACAACATGCTAATCCTGCTAGCATCATTCTAACAACATGTTAATCATAGTAAATCATGCTGGAATGTGGTAAATCGTAATAAATCATCTTAGAAACATGGTAAATCGTGGTAAATAATGCTAAAATGTGGTATATCATGGTATCACAACATGTTAATTGTGTTAGAATCTGCCCAGTGGTGAATTTTGCCACTGCAAGCACCACTTCACATTTTCTTCAGGAAATGTACATTCTAGTTAGGGCCCAAGCCCTGAAGGGGCGAAGGCCCTATTGTTTTCGTTAGGATTATTATTATTATTATTATTATTATTATTATTGTTCTTCAAGGGTTCGGGGGCTTTTGGGGCCTTTAACGTGCTCAAAAACTCATGAAACTTTGCACGCAGGTCAGAACCCGCGGCCATTAGGGCCGGGCTGAAGATGGTACCCGGGCGTGGCAGGGGGGCTCAACAGCGCCCCCTGGAACGGAATCCGAACACTTGTCCATAAATCAAACACACTTGCATGTAATAATATGAAACTCGGTACACATATAGATCTCATTGGGCCGAACAACTTTCGTGCTCTAAGTTTTACGCCAGCCAAACAGGAAGTTGGCTATTTAGCGTTGTTTGGAAACGCATGCTGTGGAATTTAATGTACTCCTCCTAGGGAATTCATCGATTCGCCTCCAAACTCGGTGTGCATGAAGTCAAGACATTGAGGATGCTAAATTGCGGACGGATTTTTGATATCTCGAACGGTTTGGCCGTGGCGAGGAAACAAATTTATGGCGAAAAAATGAAACAGGAAGTGTGTTATAACTTCTGCATACATTAACTGATCTTGATGAAACTTCAGCAGTGTGTTCGTTGTAAGAGGCCGATCACATGGATGTGACTATTGTGAGTCAAAGTTATAGCGCCACCAACAGGCAGCAGGAAGTACATCACTTTCAAAATGCTTTGAAATCAGTGTCTTATTTTTACCCGATTTGCTTCAAACTTTATGCGTACAATGTAGACACACGGCAGATGTAAACCTGTGAAAGGATTATTGATATCTTAGATACTGTTGCCGTGGCAACGCATCAAACTTTAATATTATTTTTTGATGCTTTTGAGACTCTTAACATACTTGAAATTGCATGAAACTCAACAGACACATCACATTTATTAGCCCGTAGACATGTGCAAAGTTTCAGAAACGGGCGTGGTGGAATGGCTCAGTAGCGCCACCTTTAGTCAAAAATGGGGGCTTAGTTTTTCCTAGAATCACAAAACTTGGTATGTGTATTGTTCTCATCAAGACGGACAACTTTCTAATTTACATGAACCATCTCCGACCAACAGGAAGAGAGATATTTTGGTTTGAATGTGGATTTTCTGAAGAATTTTCTCTCCCTCTCTCTGTGTCTGTGTGTGTGTGAGGGGAGGGGGGGATTTGACTATTGCTTTTATATTGTTAATCAACGTTTCAGGGGCTTTTGGGGTCCTTAACGTGCTCAAAAACTCTTGAAACTTTGCACACAGGTCAGAACCCACGGCCATCAGGGCCGGGCTGAAGCTGGTACCCGGGCGTGGCTGGGGGGCTCAACAGCGCCCCCTTGAACGGGGTTCTAAAACTTGATCCATATATCAAACACGCTCGCATGAATTAATATGAAACTCGGTACACATATAGATCTCATCGGGCCGAACAACTTTATCCCGGTCAAGTTTTACACCAGCCCAACAGAAAGTCGGCTATTATGGGTTGTTTGGAAAACGCTTGCTGTGGAATGTGAAATACTCCTCCTAGAAAATTCACCGTGTCCCCTTCAAACTCGGTGTGCATGTAGTCAAGACTTTGAGGATGCTAAATTGCGGACGGATTTTTGATATCTCGAACGGTTTGGCTGTGGCGAGGAATCGAATTTATGGCGAGAAAAGAGAAACACGGAAGTGGAATAACTTCTGCATACATTAACTGATCTTGATGAAACTTCAGCAGTGTGTTCGTGGTAAGAGGCCGATCAGATGGATGTAGCTATTGTGAGTCAAAGTTATAGCGCCACCAACTGGCAGCAGGAAGTGTGTCACTTTCAACATGCTTTTGACAAAAGTGGGGGGGTTAGTTTTAACTACAGTAAAGAAAAAACAGTTTGTATATTGTTCTCATCAAGCCGGACAACTTTCTAATTTACATTCAATAGCTCTGGCCATCAGGAAGTCAGATATTTTGGTCTGAATGTGAATTTTTTTGCAAAATCAGCCTCTGAATTTTTAGCCACTCCTCTTAAACTATTTATTTTATTCGTACCAAACTTTTTCAACATGATGAAACTACATTAAATATGCTAAATTGTGAATGGATAATAAATATCTCAAATGGTTTTGTTATGGCGAGGGATTAAAGTAATGTCCAAAAAGGAAACACTAAAAATCTTCTAAAAATGTAATTATATACCATTTATTTCTATATAAAAGAATACAAATATCACAACTAAACCCATTTTATTCTGTTTTTGCAATTCAAGAAGAATGAAAAAGTTAAAACAGGCTATTTAGTGCTATTTGGTTCAACAAAAAAGCAAACATAGGGCTATACTGCCCTCTTGTGTCCAAAAGGACATCAAAATAGTATATAAAACTTTTTACCAGGTAGGCCAATATTGTATTTAAATATACATTTATTAGGTATGTGTCTGAGGATATTTTCCCACCGGTTAATCGACGTGTGACACGAGTGGGTGCTTTTAAATCGCTAATATAATAGTGAAAGAAAAATAATGATAATGTTGCACACACAAATCACACACATGTGGGAAAGAATGATGCTTTTAAACAACACTAAACCGCCATTAGGTGTCGCCAGGCATCCATCTTAATAAGCGAGTCATTGATTCATTCGTTCAAACGATTCGTTCGAATGAGTCGATCATGATTAAGACAGATGTTTATGGATTGATCATTCAATCTTTGAGTCAACCGATTCGTTAAAAATGCTGAATCGTTCAGTTATGAGAAAACACGTGATGGTTCTGCCGTGATCTTTGTTTAACTATTTTCGCTGCTGAAACAGAACAAAAACAGTCAACATTGAATCTAAAATGTAAGTGACTTAATTGTAACTGTTTATTAACCTGTTGTATGAAATCTAGGGGTGGGAGAAAAAATGTATTCTTAGATGCATCGCGATGCGGACGTGGACGATTCTGAATCGATTCACAAATGTCAAAAAATCGATTCTCTAAAAAAATATTTTTCTAATAACGTAATATTGACGGAAGGCAAAAGGCGGAACTCTAAGCGGACGTGCGTGCAGTCTGTGGCGCGCACATAACAGAGAAGTTTCTTCTGCTCACCAAGGCTGCATTTATTTGATTAAAAATACAAACAAAAACAGTAATATTGTAAAATATTATTCCAATTTAAAACGGCTGCTTTCTATTTTAATATATTTTAAACTGTTATTTATTCCTGTGATCAAAGCTGAGTTTTCAGCATCATTACTCCAGTCGTCACTGTCACATGATCCTTCAGAAATTATTCTAATATGATGATTGATACTCAAGAAACATTCATTATTATTTTAAATGTCGAAAACAGTTGTGTACAGTCTTTGATGAATAGAAAGTTCAAAAGAACAGCATTTATCTGAAATCTAAAGCTTTTGTAACGTTAAACACTACCGCTCAAAAGTTTTGGGTTAGTAATAATTACAATTTTATTTTTGGGGGAAATAAATAAAATAAATCAGTACTTTTATTTATGAAGGATGAGTTAAACTGATCAACAGTTACAGTAAAGACATTTATAATGTTAAAAATATATATATTTGAAATATATGCTGTTCTTTTGAACTTAACATTCATCAAAGCATTTTGAAAAAAAAAATCTGTACACAACTGTTTTCAACATTGAAAATAATAATGAATATTTATTGAGCATCAATCATCATATTAGTATGATTTCTGAAGGATCATGTGACACTGAAGACTGGAGTAATGATGCTGAAAACTCAACTTTGATCACAGAAATGAATTACTATGTAAAATATTTAAAAATTGAAAACAGCTGTTTTAAATTGGAATAATATTTCACAATATTACTGTTTTTGTTTGTATTTTTAATCAATAAATGCAGCCTTGGTGAGCAGAAGAGACTTCTCCTAAAAACATTAAAAATCTTACTGACCCCAAACTTTTGAACAATAATATATATATATATATATATATATATATATATATATATATATATATACATATATATGTATGTGTGTGTATGTATGTATGTATATATATATATATATATATATATATATATATATATATATAGCTGCGAGCAGCGATGGAGGGCCCAAGCCGGCGGTACCGCCACCCCGGTGCCTTTAGGTAACTAAAGGCACCGGGGTTGCGGTGCCACCGGCTTGGGCCCGTAATCGCTGCTCGCAGCTATATTTATTATTATTATTATTATTCTTCTCCGCATTTAATTGCATTTTTGAGGGCCTAAACATGCTCGAAAACTCACAAAACTTTGCACACGCGTCAGAACTGGCGAAAATTTACATCTGATATAGGTTTCAGAATTGGACGGGGCAAAATGGCCCGATAGCGCCACCTATAAAAGTTCAACGGAGTGCGCCTCCCGCAACGTTCCACGTATGTGCACGAAATTCGGTACATACATGTAATGACCTAATACCTACAAAAAAGTCTCTTGGAGCATAGCCCTAAACCCAACAGGAAGTCAGCCATTTTGAACTTCCTCTCAGATTTTTGTGCAGTTTTTGCCATTTTCAGGCCTCGTACTTTAACGAACTCCTCCTACAGTTTTAATCTGATCATCTTCAAATTTGGTGAGTGTAATCTTAAGGCCTTTGCGACGTTAAATTGCGAAGATCTTGAGTTTTCGTCGAAGGGCGGGTCCTCGGCGGCCTGACAAATTTTGATGTTTCGCCATGAAACAGGAAGTTGCTGTAACTCAGGCATGGAATGTCCAATCTGCCCCAAACTTCACACGTTTGATAAGAGTTCTGTCCTGAACACATGACCATGCTCATATTCAGTTATAGCCATAGCGCCACCTACTGGCAACAGGAAGTGACATGTTTAACACTGTTATGGACTCCTAATAACATATAAAAAAGTGCCAGCAAGTGCTAAACATGCTAACAACATACTAGAAGCATGCTAAAACATGCTAGCAAACTCTTAGCTAAGTGCTAAAGCATGCTATTATTGCAATTAAATAGGAATTTGCTGTAACTCAGGCATGGAATGTCCAATCTGCCCCAAACTTCACACTTTTGATAAGCGTTCTGTCCTGAACACATCTACATGAGAATATTCAGTTATAGTAATAGCGCCACCTACTGGTAACAGGAAGTGTCATGTTTAACACGTTGATGCCATTCTAGCAACATGTTAAAAATGCCATTGACTTCTAAACATGCTAGAAACATGTTAAAACATGCTAGCAATACTTAGCTAAGTGCTAAAGCATGCTAATTCAATGAACAATGTTGTTGTTACTCAAGAAGGCAATGTCCAATCTGCGCCAAACTTCACACTTTTAATAAACGTTCTGTCCTGAACACATGACCATGCTCATATTCAGTTACAGTCATAGTGCCACCTGCTGGGAACAGGAAGTGACATGTTAAACACTGTTGTGGACATATAAAAACATATAAAAAAAGTGCCAGCAAGTGCTAAACATGCTAACAACATACTAGAAACATGCTAAAACATGCTAGCAAACACTTAGCTAAGTGCTAAAGCATGCTATTGCTGCAATTAAATAGGAATTTGCTGTAACACAGGCATGGAATGTCCAATCTGCCCCAAACTTCACACGTTTGATAAGAGTCATGGCCTGAACACATCTACATGAGAATATTCAGTTATAGTAATAGCGCCACCTGCTGTCAACAGGAAGTGACATGTTTAACAGTGTTGTGGTCTCCTAATAACATATAAAAAAGAGCCAGCAAGTGCTAAGCAGGTTAGCAACATACTAGAAACATGCTAGCAAACACTTAGCTAAGTGCTAAAGCATGCTATTACTGCAATTAAATAGGAATTTGCTGTAACTCAGGCATGGAATGTCCAATCTGCCCCAAACTTCACACGTTTGATAAGAATCATGGCCTGAACACATGTCTATGCTCAAATTCAGTTATAGTAATAGCGCCACCTACTGGCAACAGGAAGTGACATGTTTAACACGTTGATGCCGTTCTAGCAACATGTTAAAAATGCCATTGAGTTCTAAACATGCTAGAAACATGTTAAAACATGCTAGCAATACTTAGCTAACTGCTAAAGCATGCTAATTCAATGAAACAGGACTTTGTTGTTACTCAAGAAGGCAATGTACAATCTACCCCAAACTTCACACGTTTGATAAGAGTTATCTCTTGAACACATGTCCATGCTAATATTTAGTTATAGTCATAGCGCCACCTGCTGGCAACAGGAAGTGACGTTTCACACTGTTCTTGACTCCTAATAACATAAAAAAATGCCAGTAGGTGCTAAACATCCTACCAACATACTAGAGACATGCTAAAACATACTAGCAAACACTTAGCTAAGTGCTAAAGAATGATATTACTGCAATTAAATATGAATTTGCTGTAACTCAGGCATGGAATGTCCAATCTGCCCCAAACTTCACACTTTTGATAAGCGTTCTGTCCTGGACACATGACCATGCTTATATTCAGTTACAGTCATAGCGCCACCTGCTGGCAACAGGAAGTGACATGTTTAACACTGTTATGGACTCCTAATAACATATAAAAAAGTGCCAGCAAGTGTTAAACATGCTAACAACATACTAGAAACATGCTAAAACATGCTAGCAAACTCTTAGCTAAGTGCTAAATCATGCTATTATTGCAATTAAATAGGAATTTGCTGTAACTCAGGCATGGAATGTCCAGTCTGCCCCAAACTTCACACTTTTGATAAGAGTCATGGCCTGAACACATCTACATGAGAATATTCAGTTATAGTAATAGCGCCACCTACTGGCAACAGGAAGTGACATGTTTAACACGTTTATGCCGTTCTAGCAACATGTTAAAAATGCCATTGAGTTCTAAACATGCTAGAAACATGTTAAAACATGCTAACAATGCTTACCTAAGTGCTAAAGAATGCTAATTCAATGAAACATGACTTTGTTGTTGCTCAAGAAGGCAATGTCCAATTTGCACCAAACTTCACACGTTTGATAAGAGTTCTGTCCTGAACACACATCCATGCTCATATTCAGTTATAGTCATAACGCCACCTACTGGCAACAGAAACTGACATGGTTAACACAGTAATGCAGTACTAACCACATAATTATTGTGTACTAAGCATGCTAGAAACAGACTAAACATGCTAGCAACACTTAGCTGAGTCATGAAGCATGCTATTATCACCATTATACAAAACATTTTGTAACTGACTTTGACATACTCTTACTATATATACCTCCTTAAATGTACATTTCCCAACCATGCTCTGTCTTCCTAAAGCCACTGAGTGTTGATGGCACGGGTGCGAGGGCCCTTTCATCGCTGCTTGCAGCTTTAATTATTATTATTATTCTTCTCCGCATTGAATTGCATTTTTGAGGGCCTAAACATGCTCGAAAACTCACGAAACTTTGCACACACGTCAGAACTGGCGAAAATTTACATCTGATATAGGTTTCAGAATTGGACGGGGCAAAATGGCTCGATAGCGCCACCTATAAAAGTTCAACGGAGTGCGCCTCCCGCATCGTTCCACGTACGTGCACGAAATTCGGTACATACATGTAATTACCTAATACCTACAAAAAAGTCTCTTGGAGCGTAGCCCTAAACACAACAGGAAGTCAGCCATTTTGAACTTCCTCTCAGATTTTTGTGCAGTTTTTGCCATTTTCAGGCCTCGTACTTTAACGAACTCCTCCTACAGTTTTAATCTGATCATCTTCAAATTTGGTGAGTGTAATCTTCAGGCCTTTGCGACGTTAAATTGCGAAGATCTTGAGTTTTCGTCGAAGTGCGGGTCCTCGGCGGCCTGACAAATTTCGATGTTTCGCCATGAAACAGGAAGTTGCTGTAACTCAGGCATGGAATGTCCAATCTGCCCCAAACTTCACACTTTTGATAAGAGTTCTGTCCTGAACACATGACCATGCTCATATTCAGTTATAGTCATAGCGCCACCTGCTGGCAACAGGAAGTGACATGTTTAACACTGTTATGGACTCCTAATAACATATAAAAAAGTGCCAGCAAGTGCTAAACATGCTAACAACATACTAGAAGCATGCTAAAACATGCTAGCAAACTCTTAGCTAAGTGCTAAAGCATGCTATTATTGCAATTAAATAGGAATTTGCTGTAACTCAGGCATGGAATGTCCAATCTGCCCCAAACTTCACACTTTTGATAAGCGTTCTGTCCTGAACACATCTACATGAGAATATTCAGTTATAGTAATAGCGCCACCTACTGGTAACAGGAAGTGTCATGTTTAACACGTTGATGCCATTCTAGCAACATGTTAAAAATGCCATTGACTTCTAAACATGCTAGAAAAATGTTAAAACATGCTAGCAATACTTAGCTAAGTGCTAAAGCATGCTAATTCAATGAAACAGGATGTTGTTGTTACTCAAGAAGGCAATGTCCAATCTGCCCCAAACTTCACACTTTTAATAAACGTTCTGTCCTAAACACATGACCATGCTCATATTCAGTTACAGTCATAGCGCCACCTGCTGGCAACAGGAAGTGACATGTTAAACACTGTTGTGGACATATAAAAACATATAAAAAAAGTGACAGCAAGTGCTAAACATGCTAACAACATACTAGAAACATGCTAAAACATGCTAGCAAACACTTAGCTAAGTGCTAAAGCATGCTATTGCTGCAATTAAATAGGAATTTGCTGTAACACAGGCATGGAATGTCCAATCTGCCCCAAACTTCACACGTTTGATAAGAGTCATGGCCTGAACACATCTACATGAGAATATTCAGTTATAGTAATAGCGCCACCTGCTTTCAACAGGAAGTGACATGTTTAACACTCTTGTGGTCTCCTAATAACATATAAAAAAGAGCCAGCAAGTGCTAAACAGGTTAGCAACATACTAGAAACATGCTAGCAAACACTTAGCTAAGTGCTAAAGCATGCTATTACTGCAATTAAATAGGAATTTGCTGTAACTCAGGCATGGAATGTCCAATCTGCCCCAAACTTCACACATTTGATAAGAATCATGGCCTGAACACATGTCTATGCTCAAATTCAGTTATAGTAATAGCGCCACCTACTGGCAACAGGAAGTGACATGTTTAACACTTTGATGCCGTTCTAGCAACATGTTAAAAATGCCATTGAGTTCTATACATGCTAGAAACATGTTAAAACATGCTAGCAATACTTAGCTAAGTGCTAAAGCATGCTAATTCAATGAAACAGGACTTTGTTGTTACTCAAGAAGGCAATGTACAATCTACCCCAAACTTCACACGTTTGATAAGAGTTATCTCTTGAATACATGTCCATGCTCATATTTAGTTATAGTTATAGTCATAGCGCCACCTGCTGGCAACAGGAATTGACGTTTAACACTGTTCTTGACTCCTAATAACATATAAAAAAATGCCAGTAGGTGCTAAACATCCTACCAACATACTAGAGACATGCTAAAACATACTAGTAAACACTTAGCTAAGTGCTAAAGAATGATATTACTGCAATTAAATATGAATTTGCTGTAACTCAGGCATGGAATGTCCAATCTGCCCCAAACTTCACACTTTTGATAAGCGTTCTGTCCTGAACACATGACCATGCTTATATTCAGTTACAGTCATAGCGCCACCTGCTGGCAACAGGAAGTGACATGTTTAACACTGTTATGGACTCCTAATAACATATAAAAAAGTGCCAGCAAGTGCTAAACATGCTAACAACATACTACAAACATGCTAAAACATGCTAGCAAACTCTTAGCTAAGTGCTAAAGCATGCTATTATTGCAATTAAATAGGAATTTGCTGTAACTCAGGCATGGAATTTCCAATCTGCCCCAAACTTCACACATTTGATAAGAATCATGGCCTGAACACATGTCTATGCTCAAATTCAGTTATAGTAATAGCGCCACCTACTGGCAACAGGAAGTGACATGTTTAACACTTTGATGCCGTTCTAGCAACATGTTAAAAATGCCATTGAGTTCTAAACATGCTAGAAACATGTTAAAACATGCTAACAATGCTTAGCTAAGTGCTAAAGAATGCTAATTCAATGAAACATGACTTTGTTGTTACTCAAGAAGGAAATGTCCAATTTGCACCAAACTTCACACGTTTGATAAGAGTTCTGTCCTGAACACACATCCATGGTCATATTCAGTTATAGTCATAACGCCACCTACTGGCAAGAGAAACTGACATGGTTAACACAGTAATGCAGTACTAACCACATAATTATTGTGTACTAAGCATGCTAGAAACAGACTAAACATGCTAGCAACACTTAGCTGAGTCATGAAGCATGCTATTATCACCATTATACAAAACATTTTGTAACTGACTTTGACATACTCTTACTATATATACCTCCTTAAATGTACATTTCCCAACCATGCTCTGTCTTCCTAAAGCCACCGAGTGTTGATGGCATGGGTGCGAGGGCCCTTTCATCGCTGCTTGCAGCTTTAATTATTATTATTATTCTTCTCCGCATTAAATTGCATTTTTGAGGGCCTAAACATGCTCGAAAACTCACAAAACTTTGCACACGCGTCAGAACTGGCGAAAATTTACATCTGATATAGGTTTCAGAATTGGACAGGGCAAAATGGCTCGATAGCGCCACCTATAAAAGTTCAACGGAGTGCGCCTCCCGCAACGTTCCACGTATGTGCACGAAATTCGGTACATACATGTAATGACCTAATACCTACCAAAAAGTCTCTTGGAGCGTAGCCCTAAACACAACAGGAAGTCAGCCATTTTGAACTTCCTCTCAGATTTTTGTGCAGTTTTTGCCATTTTCAGGCCTCATACTTTAACGAACTCCTCCTACAGTTTTAATCTGATCATCTTCAAATTTGGTGAGTGTAATCTTAAGGCCTTTGCAACGTTAAATTGCGAAGATCTTGAGTTTTCGTCGAAGGGCGGGTCCTCGGCGGCCTGACAAATTTCGATGTTTCGCCATGAAACAGGAAGTTGCTGTAACTCAGGCATGGAATGTCCAATCTGCCCCAAACTTCACACGTTTGATAAGAGTTCTGTCCTGAACACATGACCATGCTCATATTCAGTTATAGTCATAGCGCCACCTGCTGGCAACAGGAAGTGACATGTTTAACACTGTTATGGACTCCTAATAACATATAAAAAAGTGCCAGCAAGTGCTAAACATGCTAACAACATACTAGAAGCATGCTAAAACATGCTAGCAAACTCTTAGCTAAGTGCTAAAGCATGCTATTATTGCAATTAAATAGGAATTTGCTGTAACTCAGGCATGGAATGTCCAATCTGCCCCAAACTTCACACTTTTGATAAGCGTTCTGTCCTGAACACATCTACATGAGAATATTCAGTTATAGTAATAGCGCCACCTACTGGTAACAGGAAGTGTCATGTTTAACACGTTGATGCCATTCTAGCAACATGTTAAAAATGCCATTGACTTCTAAACATGCTAGAAACATGTTAAAACATGCTAGCAATACTTAGCTAAGTGCTAAAGCATGCTAATTCAATGAAACAGGATGTTGTTGTTACTCAAGAAGGCAATGTCCAATCTGCGCCAAACTTCACACTTTTAATAAACATTCTGTCCTGAACACATGACCATGCTCATATTCAGTTACAGTCATAGTGCCACCTGCTGGCAACAGGAAGTGACATGTTAAACACTGTTGTGGACATATAAAAACATATAAAAAAGTGCCAGCAAGTGCTAAACATGCTAACAACATACTAGAAACATGCTAAAACATGCTAGCAAACACTTAGCTAAGTGCTAAAGCATGCTATTGCTGCAATTTAATAGGAATTTGCTGTAACACAGGCATGGAATGTCCAATCTGCCCCAAACTTCACACGTTTGATAAGAGTCATGGCCTGAACACATCTACATGAGAATATTCAGTTATAGTAATAGCGCCACCTGCTGTCAACAGGAAGTGACATGTTTAACAGTGTTGTGGTCTCCTAATAACATATAAAAAAGAGCCAGCAAGTGCTAAACAGGTTATCAACATACTAGAAACATGCTAGCAAACACTTAGCTAAGTGCTAAAGCATGCTATTACTGCAATTAAATAGGAATTTGCTGTAACTCAGGCACGGAATGTCCAATCTGCCCCAAACTTCACACGTTTGATAAGAATCATGGCCTGAACACATGTCTATGCTCAAATTCAGTTACAGTAATAACGCCACCTACTGGCAACAGGAAGTGACATGTTTAACACGTTGATGCCGTTCTAGCAACATGTTAAAAATGCCATTGAGTTCTAAACATGCTAGAAACATGTTAAAACATGCTAGCAATACTTAGCTAAGTGCTAAAGCATGCTAATTCAATGAAACAGGACTTTGTTGTTACTCAAGAAGGCAATGTACAATCTACCCCAAACTTCACACGTTTGATAAGAGTTATCTCTTGAACACATGTCCATGCTCATATTTAGTTATAGTCATAGCGCCACCTGCTGGCAACAGGAAGTGACGTTTAACACTGTTCTTGACTCCTAATAACATATAAAAAAATGCCAGTAGGTGCTAAACATCCTACCAACATACTAGAGACATGCTAAAACATACTAGCAAACACTTAGCTAAGTGCTAAAGAATGATATCACTGCAATTAAATATGAATTTGCTGTAACTCAGGCATGGAATGTCCAATCTGCCCCAAACTTCACACTTTTGATAAGAATCATGGCCTGAACACATCTACATGAGAATGTTCAGTTATAGTAATAGCGCCAACTACTGGCAACAGGAAGTGACATGTTTAACACGTTGATGCCGTTCTAGCAACATGTTAAAAATGCCATTGAGTTCTAAACATGCTAGAAACATGTTAAAACATGCTAACAATGCTTAGCTAAGTGCTAAAGAATGCTAATTCAATGAAACATGACTTTGTTGTTACTCAAGAAGGCAATGTCCAATTTGCACCAAACTTCACACGTTTGATAAGAGTTCTGTCCTGAACACACATCCATGGTCATATTCAGTTATAGTCATAACGCCACCTACTGGCAACAGAAACTGACATGGTTAACACAGTAATGCAGTACTAACCACATAATTATTGTGTACTAAGCATGCTAGAAACAGACTAAACATGCTAGCAACACTTAGCTGAGTCATGAAGCATGCTATTATCACCATTATACAAAACATTTTGTAACTGACTTTGACATACTCTTACTATATATACCTCCTTAAATGTACATTTCCCAACCATGCTCTGTCTTCCTAAAGCCACCGAGTGTTGATGGCACGGGTGCGAGGGCCCTTTCATCGCTGCTTGCAGCTTTAATTATTAGGGCCCGAGCACCGATGGTGTGAGGACCCTCTTGGAATTGCTCCGTTTATTATTATTAGGGCCCGAGCACCGATGGTGTGAGGACCCTCTTGGAATTGCTCTGTTTATTAGGGCCCGAGCACCGATGGTGTGAGGACCCTCTTGGAATTGCTCTGTTTATTATTATTAGGGCCCGAGCACCGATGGTGTGAGGACCCTCTTGGAATTGCTCTGTTTATTATTATTATTATTATTATTATTATTATTATTATTATTATTATTCTCCGCATTTAATTGCATTTTTGAGGGCCTAAACATGCTCGAAAACTCACAAAACTTTGCACACGCGTCAGAACTGGCGAAAATTTACATCTGATATAGGTTTCAGAATTGGACGGGGCAAAATGGCCCGATAGCGCCACCTATAAAAGTTCAACGGAGTGCGCCTCCCGCAACGTTCCACGTACGTGCACGAAATTCGGTACATACATGTAATGACCTAATACCTACAAAAAAGTCTCTTAAAGCATAGCCCTAAACCCAACAGGAAGTCAGCCATTTTGAACTTCCTCTCAGATTTTTGTGCAGTTTTTGCCATTTTCAGGCCTCGTACTTTAACGAACTCCTCCTACAGTTTTAATCTGATCATCTTCAAATTTGGTGAGTGTAATCTTAAGGCCTTTGCGACGTTAAATTGCGAAGATCTTGAGTTTTCGTCGAAGGGCGGGTCCTCGGCGGCCTGACAAATTTTGATGTTTCGCCATGAAACAGGAAGTTGCTGTAACTCAGGCATGGAATGTCCAATCTGCCCCAAACTTCACACGTTTGATAAGAGTTCTGTCCTGAACACATGACCATGCTCATATTCAGTTATAGCCATAGCGCCACCTACTGGCAACAGGAAGTGACATGTTTAACACTGTTATGGACTCCTAATAACATATAAAAAAGTGCCAGCAAGTGCTAAACATGCTAACAACATACTAGAAGCATGCTAAAACATGCTAGCAAACTCTTAGCTAAGTGCTAAAGCATGCTATTATTGCAATTAAATAGGAATTTGCTGTAACTCAGGCATGGAATGTCCAATCTGCCCCAAACTTCACACTTTTGATAAGCGTTCTGTCCTGAACACATCTACATGAGAATATTCAGTTATAGTAATAGCGCCACCTACTGGTAACAGGAAGTGTCATGTTTAACACGTTGATGCCATTCTAGCAACATGTTAAAAATGCCATTGACTTCTAAACATGCTAGAAACATGTTAAAACATGCTAGCAATACTTAGCTAAGTGCTAAAGCATGCTAATTCAATGAACAATGTTGTTGTTACTCAAGAAGGCAATGTCCAATCTGCGCCAAACTTCACACTTTTAATAAACGTTCTGTCCTGAACACATGACCATGCTCATATTCAGTTACAGTCATAGTGCCACCTGCTGGGAACAGGAAGTGACATGTTAAACACTGTTGTGGACATATAAAAACATATAAAAAAAGTGCCAGCAAGTGCTAAACATGCTAACAACATACTAGAAACATGCTAAAACATGCTAGCAAACACTTAGCTAAGTGCTAAAGCATGCTATTGCTGCAATTAAATAGGAATTTGCTGTAACACAGGCATGGAATGTCCAATCTGCCCCAAACTTCACACGTTTGATAAGAGTCATGGCCTGAACACATCTACATGAGAATATTCAGTTATAGTAATAGCGCCACCTGCTGTCAACAGGAAGTGACATGTTTAACAGTGTTGTGGTCTCCTAATAACATATAAAAAAGAGCCAGCAAGTGCTAAGCAGGTTAGCAACATACTAGAAACATGCTAGCAAACACTTAGCTAAGTGCTAAAGCATGCTATTACTGCAATTAAATAGGAATTTGCTGTAACTCAGGCATGGAATGTCCAATCTGCCCCAAACTTCACACGTTTGATAAGAATCATGGCCTGAACACATGTCTATGCTCAAATTCAGTTATAGTAATAGCGCCACCTACTGGCAACAGGAAGTGACATGTTTAACACGTTGATGCCGTTCTAGCAACATGTTAAAAATGCCATTGAGTTCTAAACATGCTAGAAACATGTTAAAACATGCTAGCAATACTTAGCTAACTGCTAAAGCATGCTAATTCAATGAAACAGGACTTTGTTGTTACTCAAGAAGGCAATGTACAATCTACCCCAAACTTCACACGTTTGATAAGAGTTATCTCTTGAACACATGTCCATGCTAATATTTAGTTATAGTCATAGCGCCACCTGCTGGCAACAGGAAGTGACGTTTAACACTGTTCTTGACTCCTAATAACATAAAAAAAATGCCAGTAGGTGCTAAACATCCTACCAACATACTAGAGACATGCTAAAACATACTAGCAAACACTTAGCTAAGTGCTAAAGAATGATATTACTGCAATTAAATATGAATTTGCTGTAACTCAGGCATGGAATGTCCAATCTGCCCCAAACTTCACACTTTTGATAAGCGTTCTGTCCTGGACACATGACCATGCTTATATTCAGTTACAGTCATAGCGCCACCTGCTGGCAACAGGAAGTGACATGTTTAACACTGTTATGGACTCCTAATAACATATAAAAAAGTGCCAGCAAGTGTTAAACATGCTAACAACATACTAGAAACATGCTAAAACATGCTAGCAAACTCTTAGCTAAGTGCTAAATCATGCTATTATTGCAATTAAATAGGAATTTGCTGTAACTCAGGCATGGAATGTCCAGTCTGCCCCAAACTTCACACTTTTGATAAGAGTCATGGCCTGAACACATCTACATGAGAATGTTCAGTTATAGTAATAGCGCCACCTACTGGCAACAGGAAGTGACATGTTTAACACGTTTATGCCGTTCTAGCAACATGTTAAAAATGCCATTGAGTTCTAAACATGCTAGAAACATGTTAAAACATGCTAACAATGCTTACCTAAGTGCTAAAGAATGCTAATTCACTGAAACATGACTTTGTTGTTGCTCAAGAAGGCAATGTCCAATTTGCACCAAACTTCACACGTTTGATAAGAGTTCTGTCCTGAACACACATCCATGCTCATATTCAGTTATAGTCATAACGCCACCTACTGGCAACAGAAACTGACATGGTTAACACAGTAATGCAGTACTAACCACATAATTATTGTGTACTAAGCATGCTAGAAACAGACTAAACATGCTAGCAACACTTAGCTGAGTCATGAAGCATGCTATTATCACCATTATACAAAACATTTTGTAACTGACTTTGACATACTCTTACTATATATACCTCCTTAAATGTACATTTCCCAACCATGCTCTGTCTTCCTAAAGCCACCGAGTGTTGATGGCACGGGTGCGAGGGCCCTTTCATCGCTGCTTGCAGCTTTAATTATTATTATTATTCTTCTCCGCATTTAATTGCATTTTTGAGGACCTAAACATGCTCGAAAACTCACAAAACTTTGCACACGCGTCAGAACTGGCGAAAATTTACATCTGATATAGGTTTCAGAATTGGACGGGGCAAAATGGCTCGATAGCGCCACCTATAAAAGTTCAACGGAGTGCGCCTCCCGCAACGTTCCACGTACATGCACGAAATTCGGTACATACATGTAATGACCTAATACCTACAAAAAAGTCTCTTGGAGCATAGCCCTAAACACAACAGGAAGTCAGCCATTTTGAACTTCCTCTCAGATTTTTGTGCAGTTTTTGCCATTTTCAGGCCTCGTACTTTAACGAACTCCTCCTACAGTTTTAATCTGATCATCTTCAAATTTGGTGAGTGTAATCTTAAGGCCTTTGCGACGTTAAATTGCGAAGATCTTGAGTTTTCATCGAAGGGCGGGTCCTCGGCGGCCTGACAAATTTCGATGTTTCGCCATGAAACAGGAAGTTGCTGTAACTCAGGCATGGAATGTCCAATCTGCCCCAAACTTCACACGTTTGATAAGAGTTCTGTCCTGAACACATGACCATGCTCATATTCAGTTATAGTCATAGCGCCACCTGCTGGCAACAGGAAGTGACATGTTTAACACTGTTATGGACTCCTAATAACATATAAAAAAGTGCCAGCAAGTGCTAAACATGCTAACAACATACTAGAAGCATGCTAAAACATGCTAGCAAACTCTTAGCTAAGTGCTAAAGCATGCTATTATTGCAATTAAATAGGAATTTGCTGTAACTCAGGCATGGAATGTCCAATCTGCCCCAAACTTCACACTTTTGATAAGCGTTCTGTCCTGAACACATCTACATGAGAATATTCAGTTATAGTAATAGCGCCACCTACTGGTAACAGGAAGTGTCATGTTTAACACGTTGATGCCATTCTAGCAACATGTTAAAAATGCCATTGACTTCTAAACATGCTAGAAACATGTTAAAACATGCTAGCAATACTTAGCTAAGTGCTAAAGCATGCTAATTCAATGAAACAGGATGTTGTTGTTACTCAAGAAGGCAATGTCCAATCTGCCCCAAACTTCACACTTTTAATAAACGTTCTGTCCTAAACACATGACCATGCTCATATTCAGTTACAGTCATAGCGCCACCTGCTGGCAACAGGAAGTGACATGTTAAACACTGTTGTGGACATATAAAAACATATAAAAAAAGTGACAGCAAGTGCTAAACATGCTAACAACATACTAGAAACATGCTAAAACATGCTAGCAAACACTTAGCTAAGTGCTAAAGCATGCTATTGCTGCAATTAAATAGGAATTTGCTGTAACACAGGCATGGAATGTCCAATCTGCCCCAAACTTCACACGTTTGATAAGAGTCATGGCCTGAACACATCTACATGAGAATATTCAGTTATAGTAATAGCGCCACCTGCTTTCAACAGGAAGTGACATGTTTAACACTCTTGTGGTCTCCTAATAACATATAAAAAAGAGCCAGCAAGTGCTAAACAGGTTAGCAACATACTAGAAACATGCTAGCAAACACTTAGCTAAGTGCTAAAGCATGCTATTACTGCAATTAAATAGGAATTTGCTGTAACTCAGGCATGGAATGTCCAATCTGCCCCAAACTTCACACATTTGATAAGAATCATGGCCTGAACACATGTCTATGCTCAAATTCAGTTATAGTAATAGCGCCACCTACTGGCAACAGGAAGTGACATGTTTAACACTTTGATGCCGTTCTAACAACATGTTAAAAATGCCATTGAGTTCTATACATGCTAGAAACATGTTAAAACATGCTAGCAATACTTAGCTAAGTGCTAAAGCATGCTAATTCAATGAAACAGGACTTTGTTGTTACTCAAGAAGGCAATGTACAATCTACCCCAAACTTCACACGTTTGATAAGAGTTATCTCTTGAACACATGTCCATGCTCATATTTAGTTATAGTCATAGCGCCACCTGCTGGCAACAGGAATTGACGTTTAACACTGTTCTTGACTCCTAATAACATATAAAAAAATGCCAGTAGGTGCTAAACATCCTACCAACATACTAGAGACATGCTAAAACATACTAGCAAACACTTAGCTAAGTGCTAAAGAATGATATTACTGCAATTAAATATGAATTTGCTGTAACTCAGGCATGGAATGTCCAATCTGCCCCAAACTTCACACTTTTGATAAGCGTTCTGTCCTGAACACATGACCATGCTTATATTCAGTTACAGTCATAGCGCCACCTGCTGGCAACAGGAAGTGACATGTTTAACACTGTTATGGACTCCTAATAACATATAAAAAAGTGCCAGCAAGTGCTAAACATGCTAACAACATACTAGAAGCATACTAAAACATGCTATCAAACTCTTAGCTAAGTGCTAAAGCATGCTATTATTGCAATTAAATAGGAATTTGCTGTAACTCAGGCATGGAATGTCCAATCTGCCCCAAACTTCACACTTTTGATAAGCGTTCTGTCCTGAACACATCTACATGAGAATATTCAGTTATAGTAATAGCGCCACCTACTGGTAACAGGAAGTGTCATGTTTAACACGTTGATGCCATTCTAGCAACATGTTAAAAATGCCATTGACTTCTAAACATGCTAGAAACATGTTAAAAAATGCTAGCAATACTTAGCTAAGTGCTAAAGCATGCTAATTCAATGAAACAGGATGTTGTTGTTACTCAAGAAGGCAATGTCCAATCTGCGCCAAACTTCACACTTTTAATAAACGTTCTGTCCTGAACACATGACCATGCTCATATTCAGTTACATTTATAGCGCCACCTGCTGGCAACAGGAAGTGACATGTTAAACACTGTTGTGGACTCCTGATAACATATAAAAAAGTGCCATCAAGTGCTAAACATGCTAACAACATACTAGAAGCTAAAACATGCAAGCAAACACTTAGCTAAGTGATAAAGCATGCTATTACTGCAATTAAATAGGAATTTGCTGTAACTCAGGCATGGAATGTCCAATCTGCCCCAAACTTCACACGTTTGATAAGAATCATGGCCTGAACACATGTCTATGCTCAAATTCAGTTATAGTAATAGCGCCACCTACTGGCAACAGGAAGTGACATGTTTAACACGTTGATGCCGTTCTAGCAACATGTTAAAAATGCCATTGAGTTCTAAACATGCTAGAAACATGTTAAAACATGCTAGCAATACTTAGCTAAGTGCTAAAGCATGCTAATTCAATGAAACAGGACTTTGTTGTTACTCAAGAAGGCACTGTACAATCTACCCCAAACTTCACACGTTTGATAAGAGTTATCTCTTGAACACATGTCCATGCTCATATTTAGTTATAGTCATAGCGCCACCTGCTGGCAACAGGAAGTGACGTTTAACACTGTTCTTGACTCCTAATAACATATAAAAAATGCCAGTAGGTGCTAAACATCCTACCAACATACTAGAGACATGCTAAAACATACTAGCAAACACTTAGCTAAGTGCTAAAGAATGATATTACTGCAATTAAATATGAATTTGCTGTAACTCAGGCATGGAATGTCCAATCTGCCCCAAACTTCACACTTTTGATAAGCGTTCTGTCCTGAACACATGACCATGCTTATATTCAGTTACAGTCATAGCGCCACCTGCTGGCAACAGGAAGTGACATGTTTAACACTGTTATGTACTCCTAATAACATATAAAAAAGTGCCAGCAAGTGTTAAACATGCTAACAACATACTAGAAACATGCTAAAACATGCTAGCAAACTCTTAGCTAAGTGCTAAATCATGCTATTATTGCAATTAAATAGGAATTTGCTGTAACTCAGGCATGGAATGTCCAATCTGCCCCAAACTTCACACTTTTGATAAGAGTCATGGCCTGAACACATCTACATGAGAATGTTCAGTTATAGTAATAGCGCCACCTACTGGAAACAGAAAGTGACATGTTTAACACGTTGATGCCGTTCTAGCAACATGTTAAAAATGCCATTGAGTTCTAAACATGCTAGAAACATGTTAAAACATGCTAACAATGCTTAGCTAAGTGCTAAAGAATGCTAATTCAATGAAACATGACTTTGTTGTTACTCAAGAAGGCAATGTCCAATTTGCACCAAACTTCACACGTTTGATAAGAGTTCTGTCCTGAACACACATCCATGCTCATATTCAGTTATAGTCATAACGCCACCTACTGGCAACAGAAACTGACATGGTTAACACAGTAATGCAGTACTAACCACATAATTATTGTGTACTAAGCATGCTAGAAACAGACTAAACATGCTAGCAACACTTAGCTGAGTCATGAAACATGCTATTATCACCATTAAACAAAAAATTTTGTAACTGACTTTGACATACTCTTACTATATATACCTCCTTAAATGTACATTTCCCAACCATGCTCTGTCTTCCTAAAGCCACCGAGTGTTGATGGCACGGGTGCGAGGGCCCTTTCATCGCTGCTTGCAGCTTTAATTATTATTATTATTATTATTATTATTATTATTATTCTCCGCATTAAATTGCATTTTTGAGGGCCTAAACATGCTCGAAAACTCACGAAACTTTGCACACGCGTCAGAACTGGCGAAAATTTACATCTGATATAGGTTTCAGAATTGGACAGGGCAAAATGGCTCGATAGCGCCACCTATAAAAGTTCAACGGAGTGCGCCTCCCGCAACGTTCCACGTATGTGCACGAAATTCGGTACATACATGTAATGACCTAATACCTACAAAAAAGTCTCTTGGAGCGTAGCCCTAAACACAACAGGAAGTCAGCCATTTTGAACTTCCTCTCAGATTTTTGTGCAGTTTTTGCCATTTTCAGGCCTCATACTTTAACGAACTCCTCCTACAGTTTTAATCTGATCATCTTCAAATTTGGTGAGTGTAATCTTAAGGCCTTTGCGACGTTAAATTGCGAAGATCTTGAGTTTTCGTCGAAGGGCGGGTCCTCGGCGGCCTGACAAATTTCGATGTTTCGCCATGAAACAGGAAGTTGCTGTAACTCAGGCATGGAATGTCCAATCTGCCCCAAACTTCACACGTTTGATAAGAGTTCTGTCCTGAACACATGACCATGCTCATATTCAGTTATAGTCATAGCGCCACCTGCTGGCAACAGGAAGTGACATGTTTAACACTGTTATGGACTCCTAATAACATATAAAAAAGTGCCAGCAAGTGCTAAACATGCTAACAACATACTAGAAGCATGCTAAAACATGCTAGCAAACTCTTAGCTAAGTGCTAAAGCATGCTATTATTGCAATTAAATAGGAATTTGCTGTAACTCAGGCATGGAATGTCCAATCTGCCCCAAACTTCACACTTTTGATAAGCGTTCTGTCCTGAACACATCTACATGAGAATATTCAGTTATAGTAATAGCGCCACCTACTGGTAACAGGAAGTGTCATGTTTAACACGTTGATGCCATTCTAGCAACATGTTAAAAATGCCATTGACTTCTAAACATGCTAGAAACATGTTAAAACATGCTAGCAATACTTAGCTAAGTGCTAAAGCATGCTAATTCAATGAAACAGGATGTTGTTGTTACTCAAGAAGGCAATGTCCAATCTGCGCCAAACTTCACACTTTTAATAAACATTCTGTCCTGAACACATGACCATGCTCATATTCAGTTACAGTCATAGTGCCACCTGCTGGCAACAGGAAGTGACATGTTAAACACTGTTGTGGACATATAAAAACATATAAAAAAGTGCCAGCAAGTGCTAAACATGCTAACAACATACTAGAAACATGCTAAAACATGCTAGCAAACACTTAGCTAAGTGCTAAAGCATGCTATTGCTGCAATTTAATAGGAATTTGCTGTAACACAGGCATGGAATGTCCAATCTGCCCCAAACTTCACACGTTTGATAAGAGTCATGGCCTGAACACATCTACATGAGAATATTCAGTTATAGTAATAGCGCCACCTGCTGTCAACAGGAAGTGACATGTTTAACAGTGTTGTGGTCTCCTAATAACATATAAAAAAGAGCCAGCAAGTGCTAAACAGGTTATCAACATACTAGAAACATGCTAGCAAACACTTAGCTAAGTGCTAAAGCATGCTATTACTGCAATTAAATAGGAATTTGCTGTAACTCAGGCACGGAATGTCCAATCTGCCCCAAACTTCACACGTTTGATAAGAATCATGGCCTGAACACATGTCTATGCTCAAATTCAGTTACAGTAATAGCGCCACCTACTGGCAACAGGAAGTGACATGTTTAACACGTTGATGCCGTTCTAGCAACATGTTAAAAATGCCATTGAGTTCTAAACATGCTAAAAACATGTTAAAACATGCTAGCAATACTTAGCTAAGTGCTAAAGAATGCTAATTCAATGAAACAGGACTTTGTTGTTACTCAAGAAGGCAATGTACAATCTACCCCAAACTTCACACGTTTGATAAGAGTTATCTCTTGAACACATGTCCATGCTCATATTTAGTTATAGTCATAGCGCCACCTGCTGGCAACAGGAAGTGACGTTTAACACTGTTCTTGACTCCTAATAACATATAAAAAAAATGCCAGTAGGTGCTAAACATCCTACCAACATACTAGAGACATGCTAAAACATACTAGCAAACACTTAGCTAAGTGCTAAAGAATGATATTACTGCAATTAAATATGAATTTGCTGTAACTCAGGCATGGAATGTCCAATCTGCCCCAAACTTCACACTTTTGATAAGAATCATGGCCTGAACACATCTACATGGGAATGTTCAGTTATAGTAATAGCGCCACCTACTGGCAACAGGAAGTGACATGTTTAACACGTTGATGCCGTTCTAGCAACATGTTAAAAATGCCATTGAGTTCTAAACATGCTAGAAACATGTTAAAACATGCTAACAATGCTTAGCTAAGTGCTAAAGAATGCTAATTCAATGAAACATGACTTTGTTGTTACTCAAGAAGGCAATGTCCAATTTGCACCAAACTTCACACGTTTGATAAGAGTTCTGTCCTGAACACACATCCATGCTCATATTCAGTTATAGTCATAACGCCACCTACTGGCAACAGAAACTGACATGGTTAACACAGTAATGCAGTACTAACCACATAATTATTGTGTACTAAGCATGCTAGAAACAGACTAAACATGCTAGCAACACTTAGCTGAGTCATGAAGCATGCTATTATCACCATTATACAAAACATTTTGTAACTGACTTTGACATACTCTTACTATATATACCTCCTTAAATGTACATTTCCCAACCATGCTCTGTCTTCCTAAAGCCACCGAGTGTTGATGGCACGGGTGCGAGGGCCCTTTCATCGCTGCTTGCAGCTTTAATTATTATTATTATTATTCTTCTCCGCATTTAATTGCATTTTTGAGGGCCTAAACATGCTCGAAAACTCACAAAACTTTGCAGACGCGTCAGAACTGGCGAAAATTTACATCTGATAAAGGTTTCAGAATTGGACGGGGCAAAATGGCTCGATAGCGCCACCTATAAAAGTTCAACGGAGTGCGCCTCCCGCAATGTTTAACGTACGTGCACGAAATTCGGTACATACATGTAATGACCTAATACCTACAAAAAAGTCTCTTGGAGCATAGCCCTAAACACAACAGGAAGTCAGCCATTTTGAACTTCCTCTCAGATTTTTGTGCAGTTTTTGCCATTTTCAGGCCTCGTACTTTAACGAACTCCTCCTACAGTTTTAATCTGATCATCTTCAAATTTGGTGAGTATAATCTTAAGGCCTTTGCGACGTTAAATTGCGAAGATCTTGAGTTTTCGTCGAAGGGCGGGTCCTCGGCGGCCTGACAAATTTCGATGTTTCGCCATGAAACAGGAAGTTGCTGTAACTCAGGCATGGAATGTCCAATCTGCCCCAAACTTCACACGTTTTATAAGCATTCTGTCCTGAACACATGACCATGCTCATATTCATTTATAGTCATAGCGCCACCTGCTGGCAACAGGAAGTGACATGTTTAACACTGTTGTGGACTCCTAATAACATATAAAAAAGTGCCAGCAAGTGCTAAACATGCTAACAACATACTAGAAACATGCTAAAACATGCTAGCAAACACTTAGCTAAGTGTTAAAGCATGCTATTACTGCAATTGAATAGGAATTTGCTGTAACTCAGGCATGGAATGTCCAATCTGCCCCAAACTTCACACGTTTGATAAGAATCATGGCCTGAACACATGTCCATGCTCAAATTCAGTTATTGTAATAGCGCCACCTACTGGCAACAGGAAGTGACATGTTTAACACGTTGATGCTGTTCTAGCAACATGTTAAAAATGCCATTGAGTTCTAAAAATGCTAGAAACATGTTAAAACATGCTAGCAATACTTAGCTAAGTGCTAAAGCATGCTAATTCAATGAAACAGGATGTTGTTGTTACTCAAGAAGGCAATGTCCAATCTGCGCCAAACTTCACACTTTTGATAAGCGTTCTGTCCTGAACACATGACCATGCTCATATTCAGTTACATTTATAGCGCCACCTGCTGGCAACAGGAAGTGACATGTTAAACACTGTTGTGGACTCCTGATAACATATAAAAAAGTGCCAGCAAGTGCTAAACATGCTAACAACATACTAGAAGCTAAAACATGCTAGCAAACACTTAACTAAGTGCTAAAGCATGCTATTACTGCAATTAAATAGGAATTTGCTGTAACTCAGGCACGGAATGTCCAATCTGCCCCAAACTTCACACGTTTGATAAGAGTCAAGGCCTGAACACATCTACATGATAATATTCAGTTATAGTAATAGCGCCACCTAGTGTTTAACACATTAATGCCGTTCTAGCAACATGTTAAAAATGCCATTGACTTCTAAACATGCTAGAAACATGTTAAAACATGCTAGCAATACTTAGCTAAGTGCTAAAGCATGCTAATTCAATGAAACAGGATGTTGTTGTTACTCAAGAAGGCAATGTCCAATCTGCGCCAAACTTCACATTTTTGATAAGCGTTCTGTCCTAAACACATGACCATGCTCATATTCAGTTACAGTCATAGCGCCACCTGCTGGCAACAGGAAGTGGCATGTTTAACACTGTTGTGAACTCCTGATAACATATAAAAAAGTGCTAGCAAGTGCTAAACATGCTAACAACATACTAGAAACATGCTAAAACATGCTAGCAAACACTTAGCTAAGTGCTAAAGCTCGCTATTACTGCAATTAAAAAGGAATTGGCTGTAACTCAGGCACGGAATGTCCAATCTGCCCGAAACTTCACACGTTTGATAAGAGTCATGGCCTGAACACATCTACATGAGAATATTCAGTTATAGTAATAGCGCCACCTACTGGTAACAGGAAGTGTCATGTTTAACACGTTGATGCCGTTCTAGCAACATGTTAAAAATGCCATTGTCTTATAAACATGCTAGAAACATGTTAAAACATGCTAGCAATACTTAGCTAAGTGCTAAAGCATGCTAATTCAATGAAACAGGATGTTGTTGTTACTCAAGAAGGCAATGTCCAATCTGCGCCAAACTTCACACTTTTGATAAGCGTTTTGTCCTGAACTCATGACCATGCACATATTCAGTTACAGTCATAGCGCCACCTGCTGGCAACAGGAAGTGGCATGTTTAACCCTGTTGTGAACTCCTGATAACATATAAAAAAGTGCCAGCAAGTGCTAAACATGCTAACAACATACTAGAAACATGCTAAAACATGCTAGCAAACACTTAGCTAAGTGCTAAAGCATGCTATTACTGCAATTAAATAGGAATTTGCTGTAACTCAAGCATACAATGTCCAATCTGCCCCAAACTTTACACGTTTGATAAAAGTCCTGCACTGAACACATCTACATAGCGATATTCAGATATAGACATAGCCCCACCTACTGGCAACAAAAACTGACATGGTTAACACAGTAATGCAGAACTAACCACATAACTATTGTGTACTAAGCATGCTAGAAACATACTAAACATGCTAGCAACTACTATACCTCCTTAAATGCACATTGCCCAACCATGCTCTGTCTTCCTAAAGCCACCGAGTGACGATGGCACGGGTGCGAGGGCCCTTTCATCGCTGCTTGCAGCTTTAATTCTTATTACACTTCTCTGTGGAATACTTGATTCTGATTGGTCAATAGCTCCATCCAGTGGTATGTTATTCCCAGAAAACAACCGTTCAAGACAGATAATGCACAGTGTTGCCAACTTAGCGCCTTTGTCGCTATTTTTAGCGACTTTTCAGACCCCTTTAGGGACATTTTTTCAAAAAAGCGACTAGCGACAAATCTAGCTACTTTTTTTGACAAACCTCAGTAACCTCCAAATGTTGCCAGCATAGTCCTGCGAGTGCGAGGTTTGCGTTCTCCTTGTCGTCACACACCTCTCTCTGCGTCTACCCTGTTCAGTGAATGGCTGAGAGAGGAGCAGCAGCAGACGTGAATGAGCAGTGTTGTTTCCACGGACCATTTTATTTTATTACTTGTGCTAATCACTTAATACTCACTATCAGTGCTTTAGGTCACCCAGTTCCCGAACTCTCTCAATTCAGATAATTTTACACATATAAAAAATAGTCATTAAAGCTCTACTCGTTCTATTGTCTGACAAAAAAATATAGTAGCCTAAATGAGAACAGCTTTATTGGACATTCGGTTATATTATATTATATTATATTATATTATATTATATTATATTATATTATATTATATTATATTATATTATATTATATTATATCATATTATATTATATTAAAATACAGTATGTGAGCATGATTTTAATGAAAAAAACCATTAGGCAGGCAGAACGCAAGTACGCCGCGATGATGTCATGAATATGCTAATTGACGTATGACGTCATCTAGCGACATTTAGCGACTTCTTGGCTTTTAGGGGAGGCGCTAGCTACTTTCCTTTGAAAATAGTTGGCAACACTGATAATGCAGACTCATCTAGGTTACTGAAGTCAGCAGTGCTAGGAACATATTTTCTTCATGGAAGGTTTGTATTTGGTGATCTAATAAAGTATTAAAACTCAGTTGAACCAATATTTTGTGTACAGTTATTTAATTATGCCACCCAGTATTGTGGACTCGCTCTCTCTTGTTTCATACAAACGCAGCTGCTGCCATTTTGTGACTAATGTTTTGTACACTGTTGGATTATGAGATACAAACAGGTAGATTTTAAAACTGTTTAGTCTGAAATCAATATATCTTATCTCCATAATTATTTATGTGGCGACATGCTGTGTAATAATGACTATTATCTTAAATGTCCATCTAGTTTTAACTTGCCGCGCTGCAACTGTTCTCTCCGTGGAAGCGTTGTGTTCAGGCCCACCCACAGAAATGACTGGGCCCCTGAAAAGGTCCAGTGAATGGGCCCTCCCCAAATCTGCTATAGGCTACTCATATCATGCGTGTGCTCTCTCTCTCTCTCTCTCTCTCTCTCTCTCTCTCTCTCTCTCTCTCTCTCTCTCTCTCTCTCTCTCTCCTACATTAACACAAACATTTAACTGAGAGAGACTTACTCAGTGATGGGGGCTACATAGGTACACACACACACACACAGGTTAACAAACAATCTGCTACACTGACAGGACATGCAGAAATGCAGTTTATTACCTTATGGTATCATCTTTGCCTCTTATACAGTCATCTTCCTTGTCTTTCTGGATGCAAAGTCCTTTATAATGTCTTTAAAGTCCACCTGTTTAGCCAGTTCACACTCAATGGCAAGTATTGCCAGGTTATTGAGTCTCTCTTGGCTCATTGTGGAGCGCAGGTAATTCTTTATTAATTTCTGATCTGACTGAAAAAAGTTGGGTCTAAAGCCCTTGCCAGCTCCCTCTTTTTCTTCTCCTTTCTTTTCTGGCACCCTGATTTATTTGCAGGCCCTGGCATAGCAAATAAATTTACTCCAACATTAAGCTGTAATTTTTTCAGGTCACTTGTCACCGCGAACTGGCGCGAAGCACTGGCGTTTTGACATTGCGTTGGTTACATACAATAAAAAATTGCCTACTCAGACCATTTTCAGGAGAGGGGTGCTTCATTATGACACAGGCTACATTTTACTCAGCAACATTAAATAAAATGCTTTTTTTTTTCTCACTTTCAACAATTAATGGTGCTATTTTGGTTCAGAATAAAATATGGTAACCTTTGCTTATATTTAGGATGAACATAATTATTGCTGGACTGCATGGGCCCCCCCCTAGCGGCTGGGCCCCAGAAAACGTTCCCCTTTATCCCCCCTTATGGACGGCCCTGGTTGTGTTTAAAGACCTAATAAAATATTTAAACTCAGATCAATATTTCGTGTCCAATTATTTACTTATGTGGCAAGTAGCTGTGCAATAAGCTGGATAATATACATCCAGCCTGTACATGTACATCCGCTTCGCGTCGGGGTCCTCATCACCCTGTCGGGGGTTATTTTGAGAGAACAATCGGCTGGATGTACATTATCCCTTGCTAAAGTTTCAAATATGGATATACCAGATTAACCAGAAATTGGTCATTGTATTGTGTATTTGTATGAGTTATGTTCTTTATATGGACTCTTATGTTGTTTTTCCTTGGGATCCCATGTTTCCTTCCTGTCTTCCTGATAGATACATGTAGAAAGAACTATTTAAATAAACTTTGTGGGTTTTTTTTTGTTTTTTTTTTGTTTTGTTTTTTACCACAAAACAACATCTGTCCAACGTTGGACTCTTACAGAACAAAAATATATGGGAATATACTGCCAAAAATAATATGATTTATTACACACCCCTAATACATTTCCATATATGGGAAACTAGTGCTTATATTTTTTCAATATACTGCAATATATGCATTGGCCATGTATGTCTATATATTAATACATATAAAATAATTATAAATGAAAACAAAAATAGCATTACATGTTATGTTCACAAAGTTGTATCCTTTATTGTGTACATATATTGCACATACATGTTCCCATATAAATGTGAATGTGTGTTCACACATATACTAGATACATAGATCTGTTAGTGTTTTATGTTCTATTATTTTGGAATTTAAAAGTTTTTCTGGTATGTCTGAGTTTTTGGGGTTACCATTGTGCTGAAGAGTAGAGCCTGTGATTCGGTTGATGATTGGCCAAACACCATTTAGAATATAATTAATATATTTTGAAAGTAATGGCTGTGCTCTACTCAGCACAGTGATAGTCTGTTGGTTACATATTTAAGTACATGCAGGTGTGCTTGCACTTTTATTAACTAGCCTAAAGATTTGAAACATTAATAATGCAAATAATAAAAAAAAATATAAGAAATATATTTAATTATATATTTCTCTGTGTGTTTATGTTGTATGAGTAAATTTGCAATATATTACACATGCAGTGCCATATCTGATCACATATATACAGTACAGGTCAAAAGTTTGGAAACATTACGTTTTTTTATATTTTTGAAGTCTCTAATGCTTATCAAGGCTGCGTTTATTTGATCAAAAATACAGAAAAAACAGTAATATTGTGAAATATTATTACAACTTAATAGTAGTTAGTAATAGTAGTAATAATAGTTTTCTATTTGAATATACTTTAAAAAATAATTTATTCCTGTGATGCAAAGCTTAATTTTCAGCATCATTACTCCAGTCTTCAGTGTCACATGTGACATCCAGTCTATCACATGATCCTTTAGAAATCATTCTAATATTCTGATTTATTATGAGTGTTGGAAACAGTTCTGCTGCCTAATATATTTGATGAATAAAAGATTAAAAAGAACTGCATTTATTATATATATATATATATATATATATATATATATATATATATATATATATATATATATATATATACACACACATATATATATATATATATATATATATATATATATATATATATATATTCTAATAATATAAATCTTCTTTACTATCACTTTTTTATCAATTTAACACATCCTTGCTGAATAAAAGAAAAAAAAAGAAAGAAAAAAATTACTGACCCCAAATTACTGACCAGTAGTGTATATTGTTGTTACAAAAGATTTCTATTTTTTTCTTTTGACCTGTACCTTACATCTATGTATTATGAAGAGTATTACTGAATATGAAATTATATACATTATGATATTGTCGGGGATCCACCAGATCTGCACACTCTGTCCACTCGTTCACTCTCCCCGGAATACTGATTCACCACACCTGCCCCTCATCATCACCTCATCATTCGCACCCTTTAAATACAACCCTTCACCTTCTGTTCAGTGTCTGGTCTTATCTTTATATGGACAAGACTCACTACCTGTTACTTACCTGATCTACCAACCTGAGATACTCATCTTCATTCTCTATTCCTATCTGCCTTCTCCGTTGATCATCTTCATCATCCGTTCTTTACTCTGGTTTCTACTCCACCTGCAAAGACATTCATATTACTATTCAGCTAAGTTCTATCTTCATCTCAAGTTTGCAGTACCTACTCACCATTACATCTGTTGGTTTCGTGCTTCTTTTCTCAATAAACATTGTTTATTTACTCACCTGTTTGAGTCTTCTCTAAACCTGACAGATTTATTAGTAAATATATTGTCGCATATCATTATATGACACGTCACATTGATTAGTTAACTTGAAGTATGCTATTTTGGAACAACAAATTTTGTACTAAGTATATTTTAGTAGTAATTACATTGTAGTAACGCATAACTTTAAGTGCATTTAGTGTACTTTTGTGTACTAAATTGGAACAACTTTAAGTATAATTAGTGTACTTTAAGTATATGCCCATGTAGGGACTAATTTCATGCATAGTGATATTAAAGTGTACTTTATTTGCGTTACAAGAACATTACAAATTCATTATGAGTGTCTTGGAAACATACAAGCAATATACCCAGGTGAAAAAGAAATATATTTAAATTGTACTATACTAAGTGCATATTAAATGAATTATTTTGAAACAACTTCAAGTATATTAAGTCTATTTCAAGATATGCATTATATTTGCACTATATTTTGATATATTAAATTGTGCTAAAATGGAACCACTTAAAGTACATTTAAGTGCATTTCTTTACAGTTCATTAAAAATATACTTTCATATGTCTTAAACTAGTTATAATATATTTGAAGTTTAATTTTAATGTACTTCAAGAACATTTAAATAAAATAAAAAATGTATTAGCATTACACTAATAGTTTATTATAAAGCGGTTTTATTCAGTATTTAAAATGGTATATTAAAAGTGCAAAAATCATTAAATATAAATGTTAAGACATACACAGACTTTGAAATCAAGAAAACTTTTAATATAGTATCTTGTTGTGTACATTACAAAATAAATAAGAGTACATTAAAAAAGTACAGCAGCATATATAATCTCTTGAACAAAATGCATAACATAGATCAGTGAAATGCTGTGGCAGAGCTATATTTATACATTTTTTGTAGAACATTTCAGTTATACCTGTATTACTGTAAAGTACACTGAATATTACATCACTAAATAAATAAGCATCACAATGCAATTTTCTGAAAAAATTTAAATAACAGTTACAGAAAAACAATGTGCAGAAGTGAATAATGCATTATGTACAAACTTAGGCCTACAAATGGCTGAACCAAAGAAACAGACGAGTTTGAATGTCACACCTTCATCTTCAAGTGGACGGTCACTTCTTTGAGTATGACTCATTTTCTGCAACTGAGGTCTTGTGGTTCAGACACTGTAGTATTTGAAGACTGCTTTATCACAGGATCTGTGAAAAGGAAGAATAATTTATATAAAATTAACCAATAATTAACATTTTTGAATCCATGTTTGAATATACAGGTATGTATAATAATTTGCATAGAAATGCATTAGAATTCCGTTGACTTCTCAGTTTACCTTTAAAAGCTTTGGCTATATCCTCATCAAGCCGGACATTATCCTCTTGTCTGTCGTTAATATACAGCACTCTATGAGTTACATTGAAGATGAGATTAGAAGAAGCCCAACACAATTTACAGTGAAAAAAGTGACTGATATAGTTATTTGCAGCAATAAAGCAACATGTGAGTATTAGTGGGTATGTTGTATATTGATAACTGTGGTTTATTTAAACCTAGGGTATTTCCCATGAACATGTCTGTGGTCATGCTCTCTCTTCACCTCTGTTACAAAGATTTAAGGAAATTAGAAGTTGTGCAAAATATTGTATGCCAGGACAACTAGGACAAGTGACTTGAAGCTTTACTAAAAAAAATAATTAAATAAAAAATTAAATAAACAGATTTTTACATGAATGACTCAAAGGCAGCACAAATTAGACACCTGAAATGGACACGTTGCTAACATTTTCCTAACTATCAATCACCTTTCAATAAGCCTGATTCAAAAATCTCTATAACAGTGGTGATATGAGATTAAATCATACTTACTACTCTCTTCTTCGCTTGTCTCTGCACTCAGATTTCAGTTTTTCTTCTATAGCAGCTGGTCTGAAAAACAACAAATATTAATATGAAAAAAAAGAGAGATTATAAACACACACACACACGTGTATATATATATATATATATATATATATACTGTATATACACATATACACACACATATAAGGCAGGCAAATTATGATGAACGATTTGTTTTATTTTTAAGAATGACAGTACGCTGAGTACTATGTACTTGGTGGGTAATATAATCAAAACCCTTCACAGACTCAGCAGTTTCAAATGCTCTCTTATATAAGTGTGGTGATGTAATCAGCCATCATAGGGTTAATTCCCAAATATGGTGTTCTGTGGGTATAGAGCTCGGGATCGTTGCGTCACGCCGCAATGCATTGTGGGAATCACGGTACGGAAGTAGATGTACTGTATAGTAGCGTATAGTAGGCAGTAGGTAACGTTGATCATTTGGTCATTAATTTAGGTTATTTTTTGGAAAATGGTTCAGTATTGCTGTATTGTGAACTGCTGTAATCGGTCTCATGATCGACAGGGCAAACGCCTCATAAATCATATTAGTTTTCCCTATATGGCTTGGGTCGCCGCTGGTCGTCAACCGGACGAAAACAGTGGATTATTGCACGTATAATAAATAACTCCTGAAGTGTAACAAACCCACATAGACAAGCTTCGTAGCTCACAGAATCTGACAAGTGTGTGTGTGTGTGTGTGTGTGTGTGTCACCACTGATGCTTGGTTCACGGTGCGAACGATTGTTTTCTCCGCGTTTACTTTGTAGATCTGCAGATCTTGCACTCATCCATTTGTGAACTGCAAGTGAGCCTCCAGTGACAGGTTCTACTTTTCTAAAAGTGTCTACTTTTAAACAAACAATTCAAAACGAAAGAAAACAGACAGCTCTCTGCTTATGTAAGTTAATCAATTTGCATTTCTCTCTGGCGCGTTCACTTAACTTACAGCGAAGATCGCCAATCAGCATCGTCAACCTCATCTTTGCAGCCGACTGTGACAAAAAAAACCCATTTGTTTATTAAACAATTAAAATGTGTGTGTGAATGTTGTTGCCGAGGGCACAGGAAATTGTAAATCCGGCTCTGGATCGGAGGTGTAAGCGCTCACTCCACAGACCAGGTAGGAAAATATCAGGAAACTGAGGCTTGGTATTAGCCTACTCCAGACTTTATTCATAGGGATCGATTCGCCTATAATCTAATTTGTTTTTTAAGTAGCGTTGTTTGGCTTCATTGTTAAGTTTGTAAGTATACGGTATAGCCAACTTTTTTTTGTCACGGCCCATAACTTTTTCTCTTTCTTTCTCGGTGCCGGTGGAGACCGGTCGGCTACGCTATTACTTTATTCCGAACGCTTCTGCGTTGCCTCTAAAATGGCCGCCGTTACCCACAATGCATCATTCCATAACGTCTACGCCCGAGCTCTATAAAAAGGGATGCGGCAGGCATCTAGAGAAGCGTGCTATTCCGAGTTCGGGAGGTGACGTCATTCTGGGGCGCCGGTTTAGGTTTAGGAGTGTGGTGGAGGAGAACGTGGAGTGAACTCTTATCATGGCGAGCCTTTTATTAGCACGCCTTGAGTGCACTGCGCGGCATGAGTTAATTACCGCAGTGGTATGAGGCGTGGAGGTGTTGCAGCAGGCTTAACAGGCTTAGCGGGCTTTGCAGATTCTGGGAGCATTGAAGACGCTGTCGGCTCGTACTACTTTCTGTAACTCTTATTTATGTGTGACGCTGAACGACTTCGGACGGATTGTGTTTCACCCCCAAGTCGCTGTGTTTGCCCGCCCTTCCGTCTCTTATTTGAACTACAGTTTCTGTGAACTTGTATGCGAATTCCATCCGGTCAAGGACGACGTCAGAGCTGATCAAAATACGCGCCGAGCATACAGCCTGCCAGGATACATCTAAATTGGGGCTGTCACAGTGTTTCTCGACGGGTGGACCGAGGACGGGTAACCTTACCGCGACGAAGGTCTATGTGTGTCACCCTTATATTTGTATATTATTAGGAGTGTTTGGTTTTCTTTGTGTTGAATTGATTTTCTGTGTGTTGAATTGATTTTCTGTTGTGGTTAATATGTTTGTCAAGACATGGGGGAATGACCCATTAACGCCCGTTATCGTGCTGATTACGGTCCACGAGCATCAGCTGGTTGGCTGGTATTGTTACTGAGAAAGACAGGCCTTTACGGCCGGGTGTGACTATATGCTTCATTGACAGAGTTTTATGTGGAAAGAGTCTGTGTTTATTGTTATATTGATTGTTCTTGTCTTTTCCCTTCAGAATCTGGGGTACCCGTGGTTCCTGAAGTATTCTGGGTGTGGTGGTGGTTTGACTGACAGTCTGCAGTGTTCACAGTGGGTGGAGTGTTGTGAGAGAGCACGAGTGGTTGCTGTGTTGATCTAATAGTCAGGACAAATCCCCCAGGTTCTGAAGTGGTGTGTGTGTGTGCGTGTGTGTGTGATTGTTGTTTTATCTGACTCTACGATTTGTTATTGAAGATCGTGTTGTATTTATTAAATGGTGTCTTCTTGAATAAAAAACTGTTTTGTACGATCATCGTTGTCTGCTATCTAACTCAGCCACTACGTATCTGCGTGCTTTGTGTACCTGAACAAGTTCCCGGACTATTTCCGGGTGGCGTAGTCGGATTTAACCTAAAATTGCAAACTGCCACATAAGCATCCCTTTTAAAGGGTCATGAAACCCTAAACCAAAATTTCTGAGATTTTAACAGAGGTATGTGTGTTGAACACCATTGAAGACAATGTTAGCATCTGTTAGATTTAATAGTAGGGGGAAAATGGTTACATTTTAGTTTTTATACGCTATTTTCGTCTTCCGGGTTTAAAATCTTCATTGTGTCCACGTCACAGGCTGTGACGTGGCAGAGCACTATAGTACTTTGATGACTCATCGGTGTCTCATAATTATTAATGAGACTGAGTTTTTTATCCAATGAGAAGACACTTTCTCTTAATTATTCATGACACCATGTGGAACTTTCCAATGACAGACATGTCAAACTTTGATATCGCGTAGTAGATGAGAGAGGTAATGATGGGACGCGCGTTTGTTTTCGTGGTGCAAAAGTTCCAGTGCATCTTTCCCCGCGATGCTGCCCGGGCTAGACTCTGACTGCGGGCGGCTGGTTGGCCATCAACCACGGACACTTCTAAACTATGTGTGTGTAGCAACCATTCAACGGGAGAATGGTGGACTTCGGCCTTGTACACCAATGCAGGTTTCGTCTTGCGAGTGATGCGGTCCCGAGGACTTTTCTATCGCTTCAGAGGTGTGTGTGTGTGTGTGTGTGTGTCTAAAATGTAACCCTGACCGTTTTACTTGCCTTCTGTTAAATCACTCGTTATTAAAATTTAGATATTTCGATAATACCTCAATTGTATGGAACGTATACTTAATTTGTGCAAATTTCTATGTCACTGTACATCTTTATTATGTGGGTTTAGGGGGCGCGTAGATCTAGGCTATGTAGGCTACTGAACGTTTTTTTTTAAAGATTTTTTTTATATATATATATGCATTTATAGTGTGTATATAAACAAATATATATTTTATAATGACATAATTATACATATACATGTGCATTTATATGTTTTAAATACAATTATAAGGTGTCAGTGTATTTCATTAGACTATAACTTTGCCAGCTATAAAAAAAAATCTAGCATTTCCTCACGTTTAACCACTGATTTTTAGTGACAGTCGATGACAGTTCCCCCCCTCCCCTCTCCCCTCTCCCCTCTCCCCTCTCCCCTGCCGTACCATATCACACCCTTTCCCCTCCCTTCTTCTCACAGCCACCACGCCCAATTAAGTTGCATTTTTCAAAAAGATTGTGAGCTAGACTTGAGCTGAAAGAGGGGGGTGTCGTGACCCTTTAAGAATGAAATCATTGTACTTATTTATAATTAGGAAGTAATCAAAAAGGCAATAAGGTTGTCAAGCTTGAACAAATATAAACCCCAATCAACACAACCATAACTGGCTTTTCAGCTCAAGACAAAGTAACTTTATGTTCATAACATGTTTTTTTTTTTTTTTTACTTTTCAAAGATCATTTACATCATAACAATGAAGCCAAATTGTTCAGGAATTCAGAAATAAATACACAGCTTCATTTTGCAAATAAAAATAATGTTAATGTAATGTTGTACATGTTATAATGACTAATTCTGTTTTTGCAGATGCATTGAACAATGCTTTATTACGGTGGCCGAGAGAGCTCAACGCGCTGCAACTGAAGAAAACACGTGCAAATAGAAAAACACCTGCAAATTAAGAAAACATCTTCATCAGTTTCACAACACATGTGTGCTCCAAATACTCACAACACAACCAAATACAGAAACGCACCGCAAAAGTTCACAACACAAACAAATACAGAAACACGCTGCAAATAGAACAGAACACAACGGAAATGTTTCCGGGGAACCCAATAAGTGACGGACCCGGCTAGGACGTGCTTACAGCTGTCTACTTTTATTATTTATTTATTATTTATTTATTTTGCAAAACATACAGAGATGACACGTTTATGACATACAACTTCGTATACAATATACAAAATGTATTTACAATATGTTCAATGTCATAAGAATACTAAAAAGAACAATGAGCTGAAGACTAAAATAAATAAATAAAGATAGAGAAAAAGAACATGAGGGAAAGACATTAATCTATACATCAGTTACATTGTACACATTTTGTCATGTTATGTTAAAATAAGTTTCATAAGAAATGTTAGAATGCAGCTATAGGTCCAAATATGAGAAGGCAAGTTTTAAAGTTGAGACACTCACACACAGATATAACGCATATTTTAAAAACTGTGTTGTATAAAATGTATATTTATTTGCAACAGTTATGTTAACAGCAATAATACTATATTTCTGGTAAGAAAGCTGATGGACACGCGCTGCGTTGTCATGGGAACATCCCAGGTGAAAATAATGAGGAAATTACGTTGTCTTTCATTGCTCCCTTCATCAACCAGAGGTGGGCACAAATACATCAAAAACTATTTTGTTACAAACTACAAATACTGGCTCATGAAATGTAACAAAATAAAATACAAAATACTGATGTGAAAAATGTATTTAAATAAAATACAAGTAATTAGTATTTTGAAAATACAAAAATACTCCCACAATAATCTTAAAGGGTTAGTTCACCCAAAAATGAAAATTCTGTCAGTAATTACTCACCCTCATGTTGTTCCAACCCCGTAAGACCTTCGTTTATCTTCGGAACACAAATTAAGTTATTTTTGATGAAATCTGAGAGCTGGATCACTCCTCCATAGGCATAAGGCATTATAACTTGCTGGCCCAGAAAATGTATTAAAGACATCGTTAATATAGTCCAAGTGACTACAGTGTCTCAATCTTAAGTTTATAAAGCGACGAGAATACTTTTTGTGGGCAAGCCTATGGAGGAGTGATCCAGCTCTCAGATTTAATCAAAAATATCTTAATTTGTGTTCCGAAGATGAACGAAGGTCTTACGGGGTTGGAACAACATGAGGGCGAGTAATTACTGACAGAATTTTCATTTTTGGGTGAACTAACCCTTTAATGCCGTTTTTAAGAGGAGCAGCACCACTTCTTCTCCTGTGTTCAAAACTCATTCACTTCTTGAAGGGAGCCCGGTCTACAGGGTGTCAAGTGATTTTCGTGCATCTAACCTGGACATTGCCATTGCCAACATCAGACCGAAAATATGGCAAAATCATTTACTATGGTGATAAGCATATGATGATTTTTGTTAAGTATTTAAGTATTTGAAATACTCTAAATACACTCCCTCAAAATATTTTGTTACAAACTACATTTTATTTTTTCCACACCTGCAAAATACAAATTACAAAATACACTAAAGTAATTAAATACGTATTTAAAATACATTTAATTGAAATACTGCCCATGTCTGTCATCAACATAATGGCACACAAGTGCCCCGCTCCCTCCAAAGTGCCCAATTCAAGGGCTCTTCCGTCTGCCCTTTTAAGAGAGTAGGGCATAGGTAAAGCTCACGAGCAATACGCACGTCCCAGCCGTCCGTCCGTCACTTATTGGGTTCCCTGGAAACATTTCCGTTGTGTTCTGTTCTATTTGCAGCGCGTTTCTGTATTTGTTTGTGTTGTGAACTTTTGCAGCGCGTTTCTGTATTTGTTTGTGTTGTGAACTTTTGCAGCGCGGGTTGTGTTGTGAACTTTTGCAGCGCATTTCTGTATTTGGTTGTGTTGTGAGTATTTGGAGCACACATGTGTTGTGAAACTGATGAAGATGTTTTCTTAATTTGCGGGTGTTTTTTCTATTTGCATGTGTTTTCTTCAGTTGCAGCGCGTTGAGCTCTCTCGGCCACCGTACTTTATAGTTGTTTTAAGACAGCTAAATGTCTCCACATAGATTTTAAACAAATTTATCAAAGACTTTAGACTTTGACTATATAAACCCAGCGCTGAAGTTGCTAGAAATCAGTGTCAGCATCATGTTACAGCGGTTAACGTCAGTATTCCACGTGCAAGTCATATTAGCAAATACATGGCAGACCTATCCACCTAGGGAAAAAAAACTAAACAGTGAGCGAATTATTTATGCAAACAGCAACTAAAACTTACCAGTAACTTCTGAGTGCAGTAATCTTACCTAGAATACAATATAATGAGGTTCCAAATGTCACACGCCATACAAACTTGAAGAAGCTGGGTAAAATTAAAAACAATGTTTTCTATTAAATAGTTATCCCCTATATAGTTAAATAGTTATTCTAATAGTTATTCTGGTTGCTTGGGTGTTCTGGGTGGCTGCTATGGTGTTGCTAGGCGGTTGCTAGAGTTTTCTGGGTGGTTGCTAGGACGTTGCTTAGGTGTTCTGGGTGGTTGCTAGGTGGTTTCTAGGGTGTTCTGGGTGGTTGCTAGGGTGTTCTGGATGGTTGCTAGGCGGTTGCTAGAGTGTTCTGGGTGGTTGTTTGGGCGTTGCTAGGCAGTTAATATGGTGTTCTGGATGGTTGCTATGGTGTTGCAAGGGCATTCTGGGTGGTTGCTAGGTCGTTGCTAGGCGGTTGCTAGGGTGTTCTGGGTGGTTGCTATGCTGTAGCTAGGTGGTTGCTAGGGTGTTCTGGGTGGTTGCTATGGTGTTGCTAGGAGGTTGCTAGGGTATTCTCAGCGGTTCGAAGGGGACCTCGACCAGCCCTTCGATAACCACTGCCAGGTCCCATGTGGGAACTGTGGTACGAGCGGCAGGTCTCATCCTCCAAGCCCCACAGAGGAAACGTACGACTAAGCTGATGTCTCCCCAGGGGCCCATCACCCAGAGGAGCATGGAAAGCTGCAATGGCAGCCACGTACACCTTGAGTGTGGACGGGGTAAGATCAGCCGAGAAGCGGTCATGGAGGAACTCCAACACCAAAGTCTCCATTCCCTGGGCCTCAGACCCTGCCTCGACAGGATGTCTGCTCCCTGGTTGTGGTCCACTGGGATGTATGTTGCTCTGTGAGACAGCAGTCTGCCCTGGGACCACAGGAGGATCTGAATTGCCAGTCTGCATAGAGGGCGGGATCTCAGACCCCCCTGATGATTTTTTTAGGACACCACCGATATACTGTCTGACCTGACCTATAAGGACGTGGTGACCTTTGAGGTCTGGCAGAAAATTCCTCAGAGCTCGAAATACCGCGTGCATTTCCAGGCAATTTATGTGCCAGGAGGAATGATGGTCCTGCCATAGACCTCTCATAAAGTGGCCGTCCATGACCACGCCCAGCCCGTGAGGGAGGCGTCTGTCAAAACGGCTTTCCGGAGACATGGTGCTCCCAGAGCGGGACCTTGGGACAGAAACCAAGCTTTTTTTCCACATAGATAGGGAAAGAAGGCATCTGTGCATTACCCTGATCATGCGGAGCGGATTTCCCCTCAGGGAAAACTCCTTGGTTTTCAACCACCACTGCAGGGACCGAATGGAATGAAGTTGGTTGCTGCTATGAGCCCTAACACTCTCTGAAAATGTTTTACAGTGATGGTTGGCCTAGCTTTATCCTGGTTACTGTGGCCAGGATGGACTCGATCCGTGCAGGAGACAATTGTGCCCGCATCGTGACCGAACCCCACACCACTCCCAGGAACGTGGTTCTCTGGACTGGCGACAGCACACTTTTCTTTGTGTTGAGTCTCAACCCCAAGCTCTGGATGTGGGCAAAGACGGCATCTCGATGCCGAACTGCCAACTCTTGTGACTGGGCCATAATAAACCAATCGTCAATATAGTTCAGCAACCTGATACCCTGAAGCCTCAGTGGCGCTAGACTAGAGCTGCATCCATGCATTTGGTAAATAAGCGAGGGGAGAGAGCTAGGCCGACCGAAGAACCCAATATTGGAACGCTTCGCCCCCGAAAGCGAACCTCAGGAACTTCCTGTGAGATGGAAGGATGGATATGTGGAAGTATGCATCCTTCAGATCTATCGTGACAAACCAATCCTCGGATTTGATTTCGCTCACGATGATGGGAATAGTGAGCATCTTGAACCTGAATCTCCTCAGAGACTGATTTAAGTGCCTTAGATCTAGAATTGGACACAACCCCCCATCCTTCTTGAGAACTACAGTATGAAGTAGCGGCTGTAAAACCTGGACTCCCTGTCTGATAGAGGAACACATTCTATAGCCTCCTTTGCTAACAGGGAGTTTAATTCTTGTTCCAATACCCGACCCTGCTATAGGTCGACTGCAGTCCAAACCACTCCGTAGCCTGTATCCCTTCTGAATGGTACGCAGGACCCAAGGAGAAATATTCGGCAGGTATTGCCATGCTTTGAAATATTCTACTAAGGGAAGCTGATTTCGGATATCGTTTGAGATTCGTTCTCGAACCACTGAAGCGGCTCTCCGGCAGGGTTTGGTCAAAAACGATTCTCTATGTGCGGACGCGAGCGCTGCCTGGCCACAAGCCTGAGGGGCAGACAGAGCAGCGTGCGATAGCTGGAAAACTGTGTGTTCCAAAACGCACTTGAAGGCGGGATACAGACATTGATTCTTGAGGGCTCCCCAGAGGGGAGTGAAACAAAGTCTGAATTAAAATATCTAACTTCTCAAGCCAGATAATATTATTAATTTAACCGGTCTCATAATCTACACGTTGCCTCTGCAATGCGAGATACAAGCCGTACATATACATATCGGCTTTCAGCCCTCGAGAAGAAAGTCAATAGGCGAGAGGATGAAACACCCGAAAGCGCATGTCTTTTTTTTTGTACGCGTCGACATATTTCTCAATGACCACAGCCAGCACCCTCAAGTGCCGACTGTGCATGCCTTGCATCCAAACAGTATCACACATCGATCGCTTTCAGCTGTACTTATAGTAACAATTCAAGTTCCTACAGGACAAACAACACCAAATAGGACAGACAGTTGACAAAGAGCGCTTGCTGAAGAGCAAAAAGCTAACTCTGTTGTGTGCCGGCGTCCCTTTGTAGCTTCCGTGTATGCCGTCACACATTATGTCATGACGCAGCACCAATCAGGATTGGATTAGTTTCATTCATACTTCAGATGCGTTATGCTAAGAGCGTTCCCCAAAGTGTCGTCACGACGTAGTGCGAGTTCCCTCGAAAGGGAACCAAATTTTCAAACCACTTTCAGAGAACCTCTGAGTCTTCGGGCAAAATCAAACAAAGCATGCAGTAAAAAAAGCATGTTGTAACAAAGTAAACAAATTTTGCAATTGACCCTTCGGTAAATCATGCCCGAAAACCGCCACAAGTCAATCTTGGCTTAGCAACCGTAACTAGGCATGGGAGGTCTGGCAAGCTTTCGAGCGAGGGATACATGCCAAAGCGTTGTTCGTATGGATTGTGCAAATCTGATACCCGGTATCCTAAAAGTTTGGACGGGGGGGTGGAATTTTTTCCCTTCCCAAAACCTAAAACCCAAGGGGAGAAATGCCGGGCGTGGATCAAGCAGTGTGGGAGTCCCCATTCACAACTAAATGTCGACAGGATTAACAAAAACACCTACGTTTGCTCCATGACGTGTGAGCTGTGTCTGACACGCTAAAAATATAAGCGGGAGAATGTTATCATTGCAAAGTGGTCAGGCTAATGTCTTGTGTTTATTCCACAGGATTTATGGATAAACTGTTTGATTCATAATTATTAGATTATTTTCAAAATTCACTTACCCTGCTGTGCATGAACATAGCTGTTCCTCAATTTGTGTGTTTCCCATTTGAATGGTCAGCAAACGAGGCAGCTGCTGCTTGGGGATAGGCTTTGGGACCTACAGGCTTTAGCTTCAATTTTTCTGTATATACAGTGAAAATACAGTGACCCAACTACAAGAGCCAAAAAGATTACAGTCAAAATGAATGAAAAGCTAAATAAAAAGAATGTTACAGTACACTCAGAAGAGTTGTGCAACTGCAGAATCAAGGTCATTGATTGATTCTGCTTCAGCATCACGTCTTCATGTTGGGACCGGCCAGAGGACTTTGTCCACATCACAGGCAATGTCATCTCTGCAGGCAAAGGGAAAAACCCTGAAGCAAGATCCAGCCTTGACAACATTCTCCACACCTTGCTCTTTCTCGTCCTCATTCTCTTCCTGCTTGTTCACCACCTCTTATACACATACCCTTCCTCCTCTACATCTTATTTTGTTTCCATCCATTGTTGGTCATTCAGTTCAACATTTTGAGTCAATTTTGGCATTCTGAACTGACTTGTGTAAAGCTGATTTGGTCTCATAATATATGAAGTTTTATGTAACAAAGTTCGGGAGGAGCATGTTCAGGTAATCATCCAATCAGCACAAGAAGAAGCCAGTATAAATAAAGCCTTCCATTACCTCCTGTCTCATGACAAATTTCTCAGCATCGGACTCCGCCTTCGTGCCGTCATGTCCGAGTTAGAGCTCTTCCCCTCCGACGATGAGTCTTTCATCACGGAGGTATCTCCATCGCAAACCACCGATCCAGAGACCTTTTCCTCTCCAGCAGCTAACAACAACATCGAGCCTCCATCCTCAAACAGGGGACGCCGGCCCTCCAGATCCTCTCCGCATACACCAAGTGCCAAAGACTCCCCTCACCACCGCCAGCGAGGAACTCATCATCTTCCTCATCGTCTTCCTCCGCGCCTTCCCACTATTCAGCTCACCCAAACATCCCTCCCATAGGGAAGTGGACAGTTAAGTGGCTGAGACAAGCCTTAATTAATTCCGATGCTAATTTTTCCCGCAGAATGAAAAAAGCAGAATTGTTTAATTTATATGTCTCTTTACAATATACTCACCCTTCTGTTTCAGCTCCCATCCCATCGGCTCGAATGAGCAAGGCCCGCCGGGCCCCGATCGCTCGTCCCGCAGTGTCTCCACCTTCCTCACATGCAGCGCCGGGCCCCGCCCCCGCGCCACGTCGTCGCAGACCTTCCGCTAGCCTGGGCCACGCCCCAGAACCAGTCGCGGAAGGGCGCCAACCTTTTCTGGGTCAACTCCTCTCCTCAGCCCCTCCCACCGTGGTACCCCACGCTCCAGATCGCTGCAACACCATTTTCACACACGACCCTCAAATGTTTTCCTTCCCTTCTACATCTTTCAGTTCCCTTTCAAGGGAACTCGCGTTGCGTCGAGTTTGACGCTATGGGAACGCTTTGCGTGATGACGTCTTGAAGCACATGTAAAATCAGTCCAATGGTGTGGCGGAACGTCAGAGGCGGGTGACGTCACGTACCAGGAAGCTATAAAAGCCGGCCCGAAACAGAAATCGAAAGCTTTCTGAGTCTTCAGTTGCGCTCTGTGTGAAATCTGTCTGTATATTTGGTGTTGTCTGTCTATATCATATATATATATATTCAGTATGGCGAGCGAGCAGCAGTTTAGAGTGTGTGTCCATCCCTGCCCGCGTTATTTAACGGGAGGTGACACACACACTCTTTGTGTTGTTTGTTTGGGAGAGGAGCATGCCCAGTCAGCACTCGAGGGTGGTGACTGTGTGCATTGCTGTGCGCTTCCATTGCGTACGCTCCGATCCCGCTTGGCTCGGTTCAATCCCGACCACGCTCCCCAGGGCTCGGGTCCCGCCGCTGCCGAGGCACGGCGTCGATCTCAGACCTGGGGTTCACAGATGGATTTATCAGTGGATGTTGAGACGGGCTCTGCCTTATCTCAGCATCCGTCTGATAGATCCAGTGCCTCTTATCAGGGTGTGGAAGCACGCGCTGCGGTTTCTTCCCCCCCGATAGAGGTACCAGTACTGCAACTATCCAGCTCTGAGGAGTTGGATGTTGTGAGTATTGTAGCTGAGTCTGAGGATTCGCCACCTCAGTCTCATGCGTTTGAGGAACTGCTCGATGTCATTACTAGAGCTGTTGACAGACTGTCTATTGAGTGGCCAGAAGATAGGCAGGACGTTCGTTCGAAAAGTAAGCTCGACGAACGCTTCCTGCCATCTCGTGCGCAGCCCCAGCGCAGGAGCCTGCCGTTTTTCCCCGATCTCCACACCGAGGTGTCGAGATCGTGGGCGAAACCAGTGTCATATCGAGTGTATACTGCACAAACATCACACTATTCATCCATTCACAATTATAAAGAGCATGGTTATGGGGAGATGCCGAAGGTGGAAGAGACGCTCGCGAGCTATCTCTCTCCAGCAACGGCATTTTCTCTGAAGGCTCCTGCACTTCCATCCAAGCCAGTAAAAGTTACTTCTTCCCTGGTTCATAAAGCTTATGCCGCCGCCGGTCAAGCTGCAGCGTGTTTACATACAATGTCCATAATGCAGGCTTACCAGGCTGAGTTATTGGGTGATTTTGAGGAGGGCGGGGGTATTAGTGCTGATACGGTGTCTGAACTGCGTAGAGCCACGGATTTGTCTCTCAGGGCCACCAAGGAGACGGCTAAATCCATCGGCCGCTCTATGGCATAAAGGACAAAGAAAAACATGTTCTTTTAGATGCACCAGTATCTACGCAAGGGTTATTTGGAGACGCAGTTAATAGTGCTGTAGCGAAGTCACAAGAAGCTTCAAAACAGGCAGCTGCACTTCAGAAACTTCTCCCCCGCCGTTCTTTCTATGAGGCTGCTGAGCGGGAGCAGCCTCACTCCTCTAAAAAGAGCGTTGTGCACCGCGCCACTCAGAAACAGAGCGTTTCCTCCCGTGCTCCCCCACAAAAATCTCGGGGACACGGAGGGCGCTCTCAAACCCAGCAGTCTTCGAGGGGTAAAACGGATCTGCGGACCGTTATTACCGCCAAGAAGGCTGCTGGGAAAAAGTCCTGATGTCTGAGGGCTCAGGACAAATGAGGGTAGTCCCCCCGAAGCAGAGCGGTTAACACCTCTTTTCACGGTGCCCGTCTCTCTTCGGTGCCCTCAGGGGACCGTTCTGCCAACCCTGCCGCCTCCGGCGTTACAGGGCGCAGCGGTCTCCGGCGAGCACATATCTCAAGGTCCACCCGGAAACGTAGTGGCCTCGGGATGCCCGCCCCCTCTGAGGAGGGTGCTAGAGCAGTCTGTTTGGTCGTTCCCTGCCGGTGCGCCGTTACAGGGCGACGAACCGACTGCTCAACAGCAGGAGAAAAATACGGTGCCGTCTCTCTTCGGTGCCCTCAGGGGACCGTTCTGCCAACCCTGCCGCCTCCGGTGTTACAGGGCGCAGCGGTCTCCGGCGAGCACATATCTCAAGGTCCACCCGGAAACGTAGTGGCCTCGGGATGCCCGCCCCCTCTGAGGAGGGTGCTAGAGCAGTCTGTTTGGTCGTTCCCTGCCGGTGCGCCGTTACAGGGCGACGAACCGACTACTCAACAGCAACAAAATCCAGAAACCAGTCTCGAGAGACTGGTACCTCTAGTAGAATCTTTGACAGCGTGGAAGCTACTGTCAAATGTTTCTCGTTGGGTCCTGCAGACCGTGGAAAAAGGGTATTAGATACAATTCTAGTAACGCCCACCGCGGTTTATGGGGGTCCTGCCCACAATGGTGGGCCCCGAGCAGGTTCTGGTTATGGAACAGGAAGTAAACACTCTGTTAGAGAAAGGGGCCATAGAATATGTACCTCCCTCCAACAGGGAAACCGGGTTTTACAGCCGGTACTTCATAGTTCCAAAGTAGGACGGGGGATTGCGTCCCATTTTAGGTCTTCGAGTTGTCATGCAGCTCAAGTTCGAAATGTTAACATTGAGACAATCGTGCCACAGATTAGTCCGAGGACTGGTTTGTCACGATAGACCTCAAGGACGCATATTTCCATCCGTCCGTGTCATTGGAAGTTCCTGAGGTTTGCTTTCGGGGGCAAAGCATACCAATATCGAGTTCTTCCATTCGGCCTGGCTTTATCACCCCGCACTTTCACCAAATGCGTGGATGCAGCTCTGGCGCCTCTGCGCCTCCGGGGTATTCGCATCACGAACTACATCGACGATTGGTTGATTTTAGCTCAGTCGCATTAGATGGCGGTTCAACATCGAGATGTTGTTCTCGCCCATATGAAAGAGTTGGGGTTACGGCTGAACGCCAAGAAGAGTGTGCTTCTCTATTTTAGAGGACCACTTTTTTTTTTTTTCAGTGTCGATGCAGGCGCGCCTGTCATCGCCACGCTTCGATCCTGGCAGCTGTGAGAAGTGTAAAGCTAGGCCAGCTACTCACTGTCAAACAGTTCCAGAGACTGTTGGGTCTCATGGCAGCAGCTTCCAACGGGATACCTTTTGGACTGCTGCACATGAGGCCCCTGCAGTGGTGGCTCAGGACCAGAGGGTTTTTCCCCGAGGGGCAACCCATTTCGCACAATCAAGGTCACGCGGTGATGCCTACGTGCCTTGGTTATGTGGAAGAAACCTTGGTTCCTGTCCCAGGGCCCAGTGCTGGGAGCTCCTTGTCGTCGCAAACTGCTAACGACGGATGCTTCCCTCACGGGTTGGGGAGCGATCCTGAGGGTCGCTCATCTCAAGGTCTGTGGGAAGACCATCATCGTTCCTGGCATTCTATAGCCTAGAGATGTTAGCTGTCTTCCGGGCTCTGAGGAGCTTTATCACAGGTCTCAGGGGACACCATGTGTAGTACATACGGACAACACGTCGGTAGTCGCCTATATCAAGGGGGTTTGCGCTGGCACGCCATATCCTCTTGTGGTCCCAGGGGAAGTTGCTGTCACTCAAGGCAGCCTACATCCCCGGGGTCCAGAATATAGGAGCAGACACTCTGTCGAGACAGGGGCCGAGGCCCGGGGAATGGTGGCTCCACCCCCGAGGTGGTGGAGCTGATATGGAAATTATAAGTGGGTCTGTTTGCGTCTCGAGAGACGTCTCACTGTCCACTTTGGTTCTCCCTCACGCATCCAGCTCCTTTGGACTGGATGCTATGCTGCAGACGTGGCCGAGGCTACGTCTGTACGCTTTTCCCCCAGTTGCTCTGCTCCCGGGAGTTCTGGAGAGAGTTCGCAGGGACCGGGTTTGCCTGCTTCTTATAGCCCCGCGCTGGCCGGGCAGAGTATGGTTTCCCGATCTTGTGTCGCTCCTCGACGGGCCTCCTCTGGAGCTACCCGTCAGGAGGGACCTTCTGTCCCAGGCGGAGGGCTCGATATTTCACCCCCGCCCAGAACTGTGGAACCTGTGGGCTTGGCCTCTGAGGGGGCCCAGCTCTTAGAGTCAGGTCTCTCAACTGAGGTTGTTGAGACCATTCTACAGTCCAGAGCTCCCTCCACGAGGAAACTTTATGCCCTGAACTGGAGAGTATTCACCTCTTCGTGTAGTGACCGTCGGTTGGATCCAGTCAACTGCCCAATTGGTACAGTTCTGGAGTTCCTGCAGGACTGGTTCACTGCAGTTCTGACCCCTCCACCTTAAAGGTTTATGTGGCGGCCATAGGTGCTTACCACATTCCTTTGGGTGGAATGTCTGTGGGGAAAGACCCCTTTGGTATCTCGTTTCCCTCGTGGCACTTGGAGGTCCTCCTCCCTTTCGAAATCGGACCAGGAGGCTAATAATTTGCTTTGCCCTGTTCGGGCGTTAGACGCGTATGTCCACAGAGCTGCCCTGTGGCGTAAAAGTGACATTTGCTCCCCTAACAAGGGAGGTCCAGTGTCTAAGCAAAGGATGAGCAGTGGGTGGTTGAGACTATCTCACTTGCTTATGAGGCGGCTGGACAGCCTTCTCCTTTGGCTGTCCGGTCGCACTCTACGAGGAGTATGGCGGCCTCTAAGGCCCTTATATCAGGAGTTTCGTTACAGGACGTTTGTGATGCGGCAGGCTGGTCCTCACCGCACACTTTCGTCAGGTTCTACTCTCTGGATCTAGACTCTGCTCCAGGGTCTCATGTTTTGTCTTCCTAGTGCTGCTCACCAGATTTCACACAGGACAGACATTTGTAGCTATGGAGGCGTTGGTATAGACGTTCCCATAGCGTCAAACTCGACGCAACGCGAGTTCCCTTGAAAGGGAACGCCTCGGTTACGACTGTAACCTCGGTTCCCTGAAGAGGGAACGAGCGTTGCGTCACCTTGCCATATCTCCTTCATGCCTGTCAACACGACTTCAGACTTTACGAAGCTTTCGTTTTCTGTTTCGGGCCGGCTTTTATAGCTTCCTGGTACGTGACGTCACCCGCCTCTGACGTTCCGCCACACCATTGGACTGATTTTACATGTGCTTCAAGACGTCATCACGCAAAGCGTTCCCATAGCGTCAAACTCGACGCAACGCTCGTTCCCTCTTCAGGGAACCGAGGTTACAGTCGTAACCGAGGCGTTTTCCCTCTTTCCAAGCGTCAGGTGCTCACCCTAACGTGAGGATGCCTCCGTTAGCCGGTCAATCGTTGGCGCAATTCCTTCCCCTTCCACACTATGCTCATCTTATTCCTCCTCCACCTATCCCGGGGGCCGATCTCTGCGCGAGGATGCCTCCGCAAACAGCCACAGCCCCGACTTTCCCTCCCATTAACCCTCTCCATGTGCGATCTCCTTTCTCTCTCTTCTCAGCCACTCCTCAACCAGCCCCTCCTGTTGGTTGCAGTTGCCGCAGAACCTCCTCCAGTGACGAACAACATCAGAGCTCAAATCCTCGCAGAAATTCAGGATGCTGGCACCAGAAGCAGACCCCACTCCAACCCCAGTACCTCCTTATTCTCAGCTGATCTTCCCATAAACCATCCGCTAAAATCCCTCCTGGACACGTCCATCGATTCCATCCTCCAAGCAGTTTATCCCAGAACCCTGCAAACATTTTACACAGCGTGGAAATCGTTCAAATCATTCCACCTCTCTCACAACCTGTCATTTCCTGAATTTTCTCTTTTAACCGTTACTTCATTTATATCTCATCTTCATAGAGTCAAAGGTCTCCAAGCCGGATCCATAAAAAGCTATCTAAGCGGCATTCAATTATTCCATAAATTAATCCACGGTAAAACCGCACCTGCAATAAATAACTCCCAAACGTCCCTTCTAATTAAGGGAATCCAAAGAACCCGCCCCACTCGCCCAGATACCAGACAACCAATCACAATCGATATACTCACCAGATGCATTTCATCACTCCGTCTTGGATACCACTCCACCAACACCGAGTAGCATCTGCCTGCAAAATCAGAGGCTGCATTTTCAGGACCCCACTTTTAGGACCGCATTTCTAGGACCCTAGGTTTTTAGTGACAACGCCACCTACCGAATTAGAGGACCAGCGAAGATGGATGACAATCAGAGTGTGAGTATCAAATGCGAATCAATTTTCATTTGTTTAACTTTAAAAACAATTGTGATGCATTTCATTGGAAAGTTAACGTAGCCAACGTGATGGGGATTTGCTAAATAAATAGTCTTGAATACATAGCCATCATATATTAGCCTCTAATGCTGTAAAATGAATTGTTAGCACATTCATTTAACGGAACTGTTGCATGATAAGCCTGTGTTGACTTATTGACAGCACAATAAACTGTAGCATGTTCGTTCTGAAAGCTTGTTAATTACTCATTGTTTTTCCATTTTAATTCAGTTAAAATAATCGTAATGTTTTCACTGTCACGTGCTCTGTCGTTACCCACAATACATGTTATGAGTAGGCTACGTCTCTTCTTCATTGACATGGTTTTATAAAGTTGGTTGAGACATATGACATTTTAATAGTCAGAATAGAGAGGCCATCATAATAACTGACTGTTAAAATACCACGTGTTAGATTGTGTCATTTACTGTGTACTGTATATAAAGTGCTTTCAAGGACACAGCTCAGGGTAGGCAATAGTATGACAAAAGATAAATAAATAAATTGGTTAAGTACTAGGCTTAGGCCTAATTTATGTCTATTTATTTATATGAAATTTACTTAAAAATGTTTTTCAAGAAACACATATCATATGTATAATATGTTATTTCTATTCAGATTTCTTGCATCTCTCTCTATTATTTTTTTTCTCAGTTCAGATTTATTGACATGAGTGTTTCTAGAACCTTTGTTCCCACAACATCAAAACCATTTTTTTTTTTTTCAAATCTTTGAACAGTATGCAATAATAGTATTATGAACATTAATTGTTATGAAGATTGATATCATTATTTTTGTATCGTAAATGTGTGTGCACTCTGTGGTAACTAAGATCTTTTAAATATGAAATTTAAAATTAGAGAGTAGAACATTTTCAACTAAATGTTCCTTATTTAAGTCACTTCTCTTTCTCTCTCTTAGGAGTCAGTGATGATGCGGTCCATGAAGTTCTGTCTATGTGGTTCACGTCATGAACAAATTTGTTTTTGTGTGTTGAAGTTCAGTTGTTATATATTATTTTGAAAAATAAACACAATCTTTAATCTACCCCCAGAGTCATCCTTGTCTTCCCTCTGTACTTGAAAATGTGGTCGATATGACTGAAAAGACTATAACATGATTCCTTGTTTATTTTACTTGAGTAGTATTTGTGTGTAATAAAACTTTTAAAAAAAACTGTAAAACTCGAATGTAGTTAAAACTGGGTGGAAATACTGCCTTGGTGGAACTTTTTTTCAGTCCTCCAAAACTAGGGTCCTGGAAATGCGTTCCTGTGACTGCGGTTCTCCGAGTCAGTAGGTGGCGCTGTCACAAAAAAACTAGGGTCCTAGAAATGCGGTCCTAGAAGTGGGGTCCTGAAAATGCAGCCTCCGGGACTGCAGACAGATAATATTGCCAACACCGCCTATACATTAGAAGCAATGTTCATCCTAGCATTCTTCCGTTTCCTCCGCTGCTCCGAACTGACCATCACTTCCTTATTCGACCCAAATATTCATCCTACAATTTCAGACTTAGATAATGAAACCATATCATTCTTCATTAAACAAAGTAAAACTGACCGAGCTAAAAAAGGTCACTTTGTTTATATTTCAATCTACAAACTCCCATCCAACCGTACCATGCTCTTTTTAATTACCTGTCCTGCAGTACAAACGTTCCACGTCCAAATCCCCACTCTTCACAAACGACTCTAATCATCCAGCCACGAGATTCTGGTTCCAAAAGCACCTTAAAGCAATCCTCAACAAATCCGGCGTCACAGCAAATAAATTCTCTAGCCAGTCATTCCGTATCGGAGCAGCTACCACAGCCGCACAAAAAGGTCTCTCCCAACAACAAATCAAAACCCTCGGTCGCTGGTCATCGAATGCCTTCAAAACCTATATTAGATCCAGCCGTTTTCACATCAGAAATGCTCACCAAGCCCTAACTAATTAGTTTGTTTATCTCCATCACCTGCTGCGCTTCATTTTTAGTTACCTCCGTTAGACCAAACCTTCCGATTGTATCTGGGCTCGCCGCTTGCACGTTCGCTTTAATATTCATAGCTAACGTTTTTACAAACATGCAGACTCCCCCATTCGCACGCTGTGATGGCTCACCCGTTCGAATTCCGAGCTCGGAGCCCTCCCCCCGGACAGCAAGCCAAATACGCATTATAATATTAGCCTACATCAGATTTCATTAACATGTGAACTCGTGAAATTAAGTTTTATGTAACAAAGTTCGGGAGTATGGAATTCCAAAGCTGCCAATATTAAAAATAAATAAATACATAAATAAATATACAAATAAATGTAAAAAAGAATAAATAAATAAATAAATATATAAATAAATATACATAGAAAAGCAAAAAAACGAAAATAAATAATTATTTATAAATTTATTTCCTTATTTATGTATATATTTATTTTTTTCCATATTTATTTATTTATTCTTGTATTTATTTCTACATTTATTCATTTCTACATTTATTTATTTCTACATTTATTTATTTTTACATTTATTTATTTCTACATTTATGTATTTCTACATTTATTTATTTCTTCATTTATTTCTTCCTACATTAAAATGTCATAAAAATGGTCTTAAAGACGAGTTTTTTACGTTTTTGGTATTAACGTTTTTTTTTTACGCAATTCGGTGATGACGTCACGTTGGGGAGAAGTGGAGGAAAGGTAGCCTCAGCCTAGTATTATGGTGCGTTCAAGTCATCTCGTATAGATCGTATTTACGAGTTAAACGCAATTGAACGCCACCACAATGTCGTAAATACTTAATAATTAAATGCATGGTCCGAGGAGAATGAGTGGAGAGTTGGTGAAGTGTCCTGGTGAGTTCATTTAGCAACGCAGCAATGAGCACTGGAGCTAGTCTACCATAGACTGTAAAAAATAGTCTACGAGCAGCCGTGCACTAACGGCACTTTTTTTTTTTTTTTTTTTTTACTGTCATTGAATAGCACAGAGTGAAAAATCAACGTTTTCTTTATATCTAGTAGAAGTGATCATGACGTTAGTTCAGATAAGTACCGCTAACCTGTGTTATAGTGTTGTAGACGTAGTACTGGTAAACTTCGTCTTTGTCATCTAACGTTAGAAATAGAAGGCATCATGCTAGCTATATGGGCGTTTCTTAGCGTTTATCTCTTCCTCCGGTGAAAATGTTGTTGCAAACGTAGCCGCCGCGTGTCTGTCGATGTGTTTGGCAGGTGGTTGTGTGGGCGCCGGTGCCGTCCCATGGAAACTGCGTTAGAAAGCTTGTGCTGTAGGGAAGTGAGTGCGTTTTGTCGCTGGTCGAGGAGCTCACCCAGCGACCAGATGTGACGTGCCTCACTCAGCATCCAGAGTTTTTACACTCAGCACAAACACAGTAACGTTAGTTCACCATTGTCAATCTACCTACTATATATATATATTTCTATATATTAATCTAACTAGCTGCTAGCTATCTATGCTAACGTTATGCTACCTGGCTGTCTGCCCATCTCTCTCTATACTAGCCTATCTATCTATCTATATCTGTCTGTCTGTCTGTCTCAAGCGGCAACATTCTGATCTGAAAAATGAAGCCTACCCGGAAGTGCGAAAAACGTCTCAGGTTACGACTGTAACCTATGTTCCCTGAGAACAGGGAACGAGACACTACGTCAGAATGACGCTATGGGGAACGCCTCAGGCGTGACAGGTGTCTGAAATCAAATATCAACTCACGTCAATCATGTTGACCGGCGACAGCCCGTGAATCATCAGCTTGATTGATTAACGCGCGACCTGGATGTATAAAGGGGAGCCTTGCACACATGACAACATCCTATCGTCTGAAGGGACTGTTGCAGGCAGGCCCCGAGGCATGGCAGGAAGACGTAGTGTCTCGTTCCCTGTTCTCAGGGAACATAGGTTACAGTCGTAACCTGAGACGTTCCCTTTCGAAAGGGAACTCTACACTACGTCAGAATGACGCTATGGGGAACGATATACCAACGCCACCATGCTGAGGGGAGTGCATGCCCAAAGGCAGTGACAACTGTCCGAACCAGTAATTCAGAAACACTGGAACCACTCACCCTTAGGTCACATCAGGCTGTCAGTGACAGCACTCCCTACCGGTCATAGCCCAAGCTAATGAACCAAGAAACCGCCAGAACATAGTTAATGGGGGTATATCTGGGCCAGCTCAAAGGCTTAGGACCACAACTTCCAATAGAAGGGGTCCCTTCCAGGGAGTGTGGCTAGGGGACCCAAGGGACTCCCAGCCAGTCACTATTCAGGGGAGCATGCCTCCTGAAATGCCACCAGGCTGGCCTGGTGATCTATACTAAGACACACAGTCTGGCCATTGCCTGTCTGTCCAAGACAGAGCCTCGGATAAGTTGCCTTGGATAAGGCATCCAGAAACTGAAGGCCCGTAAAGCTGGCAGAAACCATTCAGTTCCGGATCACAGAGACGGGATCTCCCGGAGAGTGTGACTTAACCTCAAGAAACGACGGAAGTCGTCCACTCAATCCACGGGTCTACCCAGTGCTCGATCCGAATACTGGGGAAGTAAGAGAGGGTTCAAACCAGGAAGGTCTACTGAGACCTAAGACCTGATGACCCCCTCATGTGGGGAGCTCCAGTACATGAGGGCTCATATCAGGAAGGCCGGTGAGGCCTGTAACCTGGCGACCACAGCATGTGGGAGCTCGTATTCAGGAAGGCCGGAGAGGCCTGTAACCTGGCGACCACAGTAAGTGGGAGCTCGTATTCAGGAAGGCCGGAGAGGCCTGTAACCTGACAGCCACACAATGTGGGGCTACCTTCAGAAAGGCCTAATGAGGCCTGTAACCACAGAATGTGGGAGATAGCTTGAAAGCGAAGCGCCTGTCGAAAAACATTGCGACAGAAGACGCATCTAGAGTGGTACCCAAGGTGAAGAACCGGAGTCTGAGCCACGTAAAAAAGGGAATGAAGCGGACAGCGCATAACCCTTACCATAAATATGGATTTTAGAAGGTACACGAAATGAAAGTGCGTGTACTTAGCCAGTCCAAATCCAGGAAGGCCTGGTAAGGCCTCTAACCTGGCGACCACAGTATGTGGGAGCTCATACTCAGGAAGGCCTGTGAGGCCTGAAACCTGGCGACCACAGTAAGTGGGAGCTCGTATTCAGGAAGGCCGGAGAGGCCTGTAACCTGACAGCCACACAATGTGGGGCTACCTTCAGAAAGGCCTAATGAGGCCTGTAACCACAGAATGTGGGAGATAGCTTGAAAGGGAAGCGCCTGTCGAAAAACATTGCGACAGAAGACGCATCTAGAGTGGGACCCAAGGTGAAGAACCGGAGTCTGAGCCACGTAAAAAAGGGAATTAAGCGTACAGCGCACAACCCTTACCATACATATGGATTATAGAAAGTACATGAAAGAAAGTGCATGTACTTAGCCATTCTGAATCCAAGAAGGCCTGATGAGGCCTGTAACCTGGCGACCACAGCACGTGGGAGCTCATACTCGGGAAGGCCGGTGAGGCCTGTAACGCGGTGACCACAGTGTGTGGGAGCTCATCAGAATGTGGAAGTAGCTAGAGAAAGGCGTCTGTCGTAATATACGTGACGACGGGACGCATCTAGAGTGGGACCCGAGGTGAAAGACTAGGGTCTGAGCCACATAGGAAGGGACCGAAGTGTACAGCCCATGACCCTTACCACAAAAATGGATTTTAGAAAGTACACAGGATGTTAGTCGTGTGACTTACCATAAGCATGGGTTTAAGAAAAATAGATGAAGTAAAGGTGCATGTACTTCATCACTCTATATTCAGGAAGGCCTAGTGAGGCCTATAACCTGACGACCACAGTAAGTGGGAGCTCATTCTCAGGAAGGCCCCTGAGGCCTGTGACCTGACGACCACAGACTGTGGGAGCTCATATCCAGGAAGGCCGGTGAGGCCTGTAACCTGGCAACCACAGCATGTGGGAACCCATGATCAGGAAGGCCAGATGAGGCCTATAACCTGATGGACACAATGCGTGGGAGCTCACATTCAGGAAGGCCTGATGAGGCCTGCAACCTGACATGTGAAAGCTCACACTAGTGAGGCCTAAACCCTAGCGACCACAGCGAGTGGGAGTTCACATTCAGGAAGGCCTGGAGAGGCCTGTAACCTGACATGTGAAAACTCATAACCAGGAAGGACTTTAGGAAGCCTGAAGCCTGGTGACCACTGAATGTGGGAGCTTAACACTCAGAAAGGCCTGTGAGGCCTGAAACCTGGCGACCACAGTATGTGGGAGCTCATACTCAGGAAGGCCTGTGAGGCCTGTAACCTGGCGACCACAGTATGCGGGATACTCAGGAAGGCCTATGAGGCCTGAAACCTGGTAACCACAGTAAGTGGGAACTCACATTTAGGAAGGCCGGATGAGGCCTCTGACCTGATAACCACAGTATGTGGGGGCTCATATTCAACCACAGTATGTGGGAGCTCATACTCAGGAAGGCCTGGTGAGGCCTATGACCTGATAACCACAGTATGTGGGAGCTCATATTCAAGAAGGCCTGGTGAAGCCTATAACTTGATAACCACAGAACGTGGGAGCTCATATTCAACCACAGTATGTGGGAGCTCATTTTCAGGAAGGCCTGTGAGGCCTGTAACCTGGCGACCACAGTATGTGGGATACTCAGGAAGGCCTATGAGGCCTGAAACCTGGTAACCACAGTAAGTGGGAACTCACATTTAGGAAGGCCGGATGAGGCCTATAACCTGACATGAGGAAGCTCATAACTAGGAAGACCTGCGACCACGGTGTGTGGGAGCTCATACTCAGGAAGGCCGGGTGAGGCCTGTAACCTGGCGGCCACAGTATGTGGAAGCCCACATTCAGGAAGGCCAGGTGAGGCCTGTAACCTGACATGTAGAAGACCATCACCAGGAAGGCCGGATGAGGCCTGTAACCTGGCGACCACCATGTGTGGGAGCTCATATTCAGGAAGGCCGGGTGAGGCCTGCAACCTGACATGTAGAAGCCCATCACCAGGAAGGCCGGTGAGGCCTGTAACCTGGCGACCACCGTGTATGGGAGCCCATATTCAGGAAGGCCTAGTAAGGCCTGTAACCTGATATCCCAGTATGTGGGAGCTCATAACCAGGAAGGCCGGATGAGGCCTGTAACCTGATGACCACAGTATGTGGGAGCTCACATTCAGGAAGGCCGGGTGAGGCCTGCAACCTGACATGTAGAAGCCCATCACCAGGAAGGCCGGTGAGGCCTGTAACCTGGCGCCACAGTATGTGGGAGCTCATAACCAGGAAGGCCTGGCGAGGCCTGTAACCTGGCGACCACCGTGTATGGGAGCCCATATTCAGGAAGGCCTAGTAAGGCCTGAAACCTGATATCCCAGTATGTGGGAGCTCATAACCAGGAAGGCCGGATGAGGCCTGTAACCTGGCGACCACAGTATGTGGGAGCTCATAACCAGGAAGGCCTGATGAGGCCTGTAACCTGATGACCACAGTATGTGGGAGCTCACATTCAGGAAGGCCGGTGAGGCCTGTAACCTGACATGTGGAAGCTCATAACCAAGAAGGCCTGGTGAGGCCTATAACCTGGCAACTACAGTATGTGGGAGCTCATATTCAACCACAGTATGTGGGAGCTCATACTCAGGAAGGCCTAGTGAGGCCTAAAACCTGATGACCACAGTATGTGGGAGCTCATATTCAAGAAGGCCTGGAGAGGCCTATAACTTGATAACCACAGTATGTGGGAGCTCATATTCAGGAAGGCCTAGTGAGGCCTCTGACCTGCTAACCACAGTATGTGGGAGCTCATATACAGGAAGGCCTGGTGAGGCCTATGACCTGATAACCACAGTATGTGGGAGCTCATATTCAACCACAGTAAGTGGGAGCTCATACTCAGGAAGGCCTAGTGAGGCCTCTGACCTGCTAACCACAGTATGTGGGAGCTCATATTCAGGAAGGCCTGGTGAGGCCTCTGACCTGATAACCACAGTATGTGGGGGCTCATATTCAACCACAGTATGTGGGAGCTCATACTCAGGAAGGCCTGGTGAGGCCTATGACCTGATAACCACAGTATGTGGGAGCTCATATTCAAGAAGGCCTGGTGAAGCCTATAACTTGATAACCACAGAACGTGGGAGCTCATATTCAACCACAGTATGTGGGAGCTCATTTTCAGGAAGGCCTAGTGAGGCCTATGACCTGATAACCACATTATATGGGAGCTATATTCAAGAAGGCCTGGAGAGGCCTATAACTTGATAACCACAGTATGTGGGAGCTCATATTCAGGAAGGCCTAGTGAGGCCTATGACCTGATAACCATAATATGTGGGAGCTCATTCAACCATAGTATGTGGAAGCTCATATTCAGGAAGGCCTAGTGAGGCCTATACCCTGATAACCATATTACTCCTTGTTTTTTTTTTTCAATTCCTGGGAGCTCACCTCAGGGAGGCCCAAGCACTGTCCGGTTGCAAAATGGGGACTGTCTGGTCAAGGAGGCCTGTTAAGACCTACTACCTGACCATCGAAAAAAACTTTAGATTTACTTTCTTACCCATAACATTTTGCCCCAGACTCTAAAACAGGAGACGTGGTCTGAAAAGAAACAGAAATATGTTAATTTCACATTTTACAAAAAGACCAGAATTAGACCTGCTCTTTTTGTTCACTGTTCATCATTTTAATTCCTAAATTAAAATGCAGCCAAAAACACTGGATAATGCGATCTGGATAATAGGCTGAATTACTAAATATCTAACTTCTTAAAAGTCAGATAATATTCCACCATTTTAATTCATAGAATTAAATGCAGCCATAATCACCAGACAATACTGTTTTAACATTTATACGTTCTCGTAATCTACACACTGCCTCGGCAAGCGCGAGAAACGAGCCGTTAAAAAATATATTTGGCTTTCATCCCTCGAGAAGAAAGTCAACAGGTGCGAGGTTGAAACATCCGACAGCGCACGGAATTTTTTCTTTCTCACGCGCGCCGAGATATTTCTTAATGAACACTGCCAGCACCCTCAGGAACTGACTGTGAACGCCTCGTACCCAAACAGTATTGTTTCACAGATCGCACGCACCACAGCTCAGATGCTGAACCCTCCTCCCTCGAGAAAAGGGTCCGACGAGAGCGGAGCATTTTTAAATAAAAAACGCTCACAGTTTGCACAAGAGGCTTTCTCGAGAGCCTCCCGCGCGCTTCAGCGATATTCTCAAAACAGACAAACAGTCCCTGAAGACGAAAAGATGTTGTCATGTGTGCAAGGCTCCCCTTTATACATCCAGGTCGCGCGTTAATCAATCAAGCTGATGATTCACGGGCTGTCGCCGGTCAACATGATTGACGTGAGTTGATATTTGATTTCAGACACCTGTCACGCCTGAGGCGTTCCCCATAGCGTCATTCTGACGTAGTGTAGAGTTCCCTTTCGAAAGGGAACTGCAATGCATCGAAAATCCGCCAGGGGAAGGTCCCAAAAGGGAGCAAATGTCCATAGCCCCCATGTTAAAATGTCCGTTTTCACAGCATAAATTCATGTTTTTACAGGTTGGTCCCATGGACTTTTATTGTATTTTTCGATAGGTTCCGAGTGCATGACAACCATGAGGGCTGTGAATTGTTTTCTAACTCGTTAGTTTAGATCGTATTTAGATATAAAATGTATGACAATAAGGGCGTGGTTAACTTTGATTGACAGCTTGATTGACAGCTGACAAGGCAGCGCCACGGAGAATGACAACATAAGAAGCGCCATTTTTTAATACAGTTGACATATAATACTACTGTTTCTGTATCATGAAATGTAGTTTTAAGAGTTTTTCAGGCGAGAATGTAGTTGTTTAAAGCTCAAATCTGTGGTTTATTTATAAAGATTTATGAAAATTGTATCCAGTTGTGAGATCCAGCGATGACCGGGCGCTCAGCGCGATGTACCCCGCCTGGAACAGCCTTTCCTCGGCTAGACGTTCTGAGGTGCCGCTGTCTCTGTAGTGGTTAAACATGATTCGTCTTGTGTATATCTAACGGGCGATTTTTGGTCTCGTAACGTAAATCTATAATTTGTTCCCTGGGCAATCGTTTTGGCTGAGGGGAAGTTTCATAACTTTATAAGCTATTTAACTGTACCGTTGTATGGTTAGACTAGATCGAGCGCTGACTTTTTATGTTTGACTGAATTGTTTGCTTTATTTGTATAGCTTTTTGTAACTTTACCTTTTACTTATACTTTTATAATAGCTAATATTAATAAAACTGAAATTTAACAAAAAGAGACTGGGTTGAGTTTTGTCATTTTAAATTTTAATACAACGAATATGATCTGTAATGTTGTTTACTGCAACATCTGTTGTTTAGTACAAATGCACATATTGCCTGGACCATATTAAAATGTTTAATATTTTTATATTATATTTAAAACGAAAAGAGTCAGCTTTGTGTTTTTCGTTTTGTTATAAATAGGCAAACGTTATGTGCAGTGAATAACATTTGTGTGGCTATAATGTGTAAGATTTCTTTAAATGAAAACGAAAAGAGTTAGTGTAGTGTTTTATAACATATTTCGTTGCCTAAAATATACACAGAGATAACCGGAGTAGCAGAGCGAGCTGAGTGACGCGCGCTGCGTTAGAAGGTGGGCGGGGTTAGGATTTCCCAAGATTTTCCAAGATGGCGCCGCCCATACCCCCCATAAACGGCTTCAAACCCGTTCTTCAGAAAGTCTATGGGTGACATCACAGACGCTTTGTCCATATTTTTTACAGTCTATGGTCTGTCTATCTATGTCTATGTATTTATCTATAATCTGCGCTATCTGAATACTCTCGTCTCGTCTACTAAGTTACTTGTCTCTAGTCACTCTCAATGCTCTCAAGGCGGGCTTTATTAAATTCTCTCCCCAACGTGACGTAATGCAATGCATTGTGGTGGAAAGGAGAATTGCAAACCGCTGTAAGATAGTACCTACTTTTTCGTATTATATTCCGTTTTGTGATACCCAACAACATAAAATACAATGGATAACAGTTTAAATGTTTATTACCAACAAGTAAATTGCACAAATTCGTTGAAAAATTAACCCTGCAACACGGCCTTTAAGATGCCAGAGCACTGTGGACCATTTTCCTGTTCTAATCGGCGGACCATCGCAAATAGTGCCCGGGGGATTACTTAACATTACCATACTATTGGTTGTATTTTGTGAATAGAATATTACCAGATAATTGAGAAGGAGCAATGATCTTTGATATTACTGTACTGAAATCGTAGCTAGCTAACGTTAGCTAGGCTATGTTTACTGCACCAGCCGGTGTTCACCCGGCACGGAGAGGAAAGTAATAATTACAAGAGCTTCTCGGTTATTTTAGTCCCGTCCGAATGTGCTATCTCAGTAATCATTACGGACAATGTCAGTAAAGATAATGGCGACTTTTACCTTCTGTAAAAAGGTCCGGGAAAATTTCCTCAGGTAACGTTTTAATAGACGTGCGAATAGACCCACTGTAAATCAAATAATTTCGTGTTTAAAAGTAGTTTCCTGTGGTTTTTCAAGTATTGACACGCCTGAAAAGGCATTCAGTTGCGTTCTAGACACTGGGAGAAGTGCGTTAGCGTTAGGTTAGGTAAGTGCCTGCAGCCTATTACCAACACAATCCAAACTGAAGTTAATTCATACATTGTTCGACCGGACATAACTGTTTTACACAAATAACCTAGCCTATGTGTGTGTGTGTGTGTGTGTGTGTGTTATTTGTGTTTGCACACGTGATATCAGGAAGCAATGTAATACACACACGTTTCTTCAACTTATTAAAATATTACTTTACTGCAACTATCTGTTTCTGCTTCTTTATCATATTTATAGTGTGTGATTTATAAAATACCTTATATCCTACATCACATATTTTGATTTTGGACGTCTGGTCACTTTATATCTTATATCTGAATTAGGGGTGTCGCAATATACCGGTGTTGAAGATAATCGTGATATTCAAAGCATGAAATATCGACATCGTGTTAATTTAGAGTGTGACAATATACCGGTATTGGCGATAATAACCACAATGTTTAAAATGAATAGGACTCTTATGATAACATGACACGTAAATACTACAGCGCCAGTACCTGGTTGACCTCTCAAGTGGCAGTATTGCACCCGCGAACACCTGTCAAATAAGAAGACGACGCAGCGCTCGTCCGCGCTCGCGTAGCTAGAGTGAAACACTCTGTCCACAACCTTAAAAAGTAAGCTCGCCAGTAATAAGAAAAGAGTTCTTCGACTTCATCAAAGAAAACAGCACATTAAAGATGGTCGCACACCGGACGAGAAGCGCCACGTATTTAAAATTAGAACACATTCTGTATGAGTGTACACCTTTTACAGTCTATGGTGTACACACACCGGCGGCGCCCAGCAATGGCTCAGGACCTTGTTCAAAATCCTGCCGCGACACAGAGCGCCATTTACATCGTTTTATATTAAATTTACATTATATTTGTCTCAAATCATCCTAAATGATTTCACCCTGTGCTGCAATATACATTTAATTTTACATTTATTTACAGAAATCAGCTGCTTGAATGAAAATTGCTGATGTTATCGGATTTTCAGGTGATATTCTCAATGCATTCAGTTAACGGACGCTCTGAGGTAAAGTGTTCAGATGACAGACTCAGCAACTATTGTATTTAATTGTACAGTATAATCATAACATAGTACAGACATTATCTCAATTCCATAATGTCCTTAAACATAATGATATTGCTGGCCATAAACTGAGAAAGTGCGCGTCCAGTGTGCGATAGCCTACCTCGAGTTGTCATAGACGCGACGCGGCTATTATTTTACTAGTCATGGAATGGGAAACGTGACATTAACTGTTAACAGGGGGTTTCTGTGTTCATATATTTAATAAAGGGTGATTATTAAAATTAAGAACCCTGTTTTCTTTAGGCTACTCATCTTATTTTTGTATTTGTATTTGCACTTGATTTTTTTGTTCAAATCTGCTATCTGCATGACTTTTAAGAGGTTTAAGAGCTTTTCAGTTCTTCAGGAAACCTTCAGACAGTGTTTGGCTTCAGTTTAAAACCAGTTAAACTTCACATGCTTGTCTTCCTTCACAAAAATTTGCCATAGATTGAGTACGCAAGAAGTAAAAATGCATGTGCCTTGTGTTTATCAGTATCCTTATGTTTGTTGGGTAAAAAAGAAAAACTATATAAACAAAGTAAAAATTTATTTGACTGATAACTACTACCCCTCCCCCCCGCCCCCCGCCCCATAGATTCTATAGATATCGCGATATATCGATATCGTGAAATCTTTTGGCCACAATAACCGTGGTGTGAAAAATCTAACATCGTGACAGCCCTAAGAATATTATATTACTGTTAAGCCTACTATGAATATTAAAATAGCTCAGACAGCTCATTGCACCTGCCATTCAGATTACACTGAGTGGAGCGGGTGACCGGTCTAAGATGGCGGCCCCACGGCTCGACCGCGCCCAGTAGGCAGTAGCGGTCGATAGGGCGTCTATCTCTATATGTTGTCTATGGAGGGCATGGTTTACCTCAGACATAGCAATCGAGCTCAGAGTGAGCGAAGGCGAAGGGTTGAGGCCACAGTGACACCCTGTGGCGAAATACAATAAGAGTAGCTCACTGACTTTGATACGGTCTGTGACTGCGAGGTATATGGTCAAAATCCTAAATCTTACTGTGTGACATGGATAGGCTACTCTTTATTCCGGACATGGCCGTAGAACATCGTTTGGTCTGGATTTGTAAAATGTCCTGGGCTAACAAACATGAAACAGGGACTCTGAAACGGAAGCGCTTGATATTTTCCATTTTTCGGTCAGAACTCACGGAAAGGAAGCAGGGCACATATAGGCTACAGTGAAGTCGACGCAAGCATATTGACCAATGCTTTTGAAACGAGACCATTGCATTTTAATGTAGCCTAATTTCCAAAAACAATACTGACAGCAACAGAAACATTTTTTTTATTCTATTATAAGCGGTGGTAGTCTTTAGCCTACCTCCATAAACTCATGTCCAGGGGCAACCTTATTAAATGTATGAATGTCATGTTAATCCACAAGCTGCTGAATTTGCTGCCGTGGCAGGCAAAATTTATTTTGAATAGCAGATTCTGACATGATAGCCAGGGGACTAAGGTTTTCACGGATGAAATAGTGCACATAGAAATGTCTCTGTGGACGGCGCCGTCTTTTATTTCAACCCGTTATATTCGCTGTAGGCTATCACTGCCATAGTTTGACCAAACTCCTCGCCACAATCATTCCCTTTAAATAGACTCCATAATGGTTTGCCAGCTGATGATGATGATGATAACAATAGCCTATAATAATAATAATAATAATAAAAAGAAAGAAAGAAAGAATGATAATAATAATACAAACTAAAAAGTTATGTAGGCTAGGCTACTAGCTATTTTTTGTTATGTTTTTGGGCTACAGAAATTTTTACAAAATTTAACAATAAATAATTTGATTTGATATTTGAAGTAGCCTATTAGATAGAGATAGCTTCGATATTTGATCACTATGGTTGGTTACAAAGACTTTACTATTCTGAAAATAATAACAAGATACAAACCTGTAAATATTCAATCGACTTTTCTTAAATTCAAAACAAAATATTAATGCATTCGTAATTTCCATATGGTCACGCAGGTTTGCGCATTAAACTCATGGCCCCGAAAAATAGCCTATCAACAATTATGTTGTTTCCCCGAACATGACCCCTCTCTGCCAACTTTTTTAACATTTGGTCATTTATTTATTTATTATTATTATTATTATTATTATTATTATTTAAATAACGCATAGGCCTAAATAGAAATAATCAGAAACAAATCCACAGCTTGCACTGTGTTGCAAAATGGTAAATACATGTGGCAAAAGTTAAACACAGCTACAACACCACTGTTGTCGTTTACACACAACATCTCAAAATTGTTCACACTTGTTTCTAATAATGTGATCAAATCAGTTGTCTAGAATATAAGCCAGTTCAGAGTACACAGGGGGCCCAGGTACGTTGAATGTTGATTCCAACAATGGATGGAAACAATGTGAGAGGCAGAGGAGGAAGAGTTTGTGTAAGAGGTGGTGGACGAGGAGGAAGAGTACAATGACAACGAAGAGCAATACCAAGAATAGTAATTTCAGATCAAATTCGGGCAACTGTGATAGACCATGTTCTTGTTCATGGAATGACAATGAGGGAAGCAGGACAAAGAGTACAACCCAATTTGAGCAGATTCTCTGTGGCCACCATAATCAGGACATTCAGAGAAGAGAACAGGTAAATGTATTGTTTTTCTAATTTGTGCGACTGAAAGTTTACTGTATACATTTGATACAGTACATCAGTTTGTCAGGGGACTGAGGAAAAAAGAAAAAAGATTTACAATACATTTTACATATGAATGTGATGTCCATTACTATTGTTACTGTATGTTTACATTTGTAAGAGCATTTTCCCTTTTGTAGAATTGCAAGACTACCAAATGAGGGTGGAAGGACTCCTTTGTTCTCCCAACAGCATGAGTCTCTCAATAGCCGCTTTCCGACCGGAGGAACCTTTTCATAGTTCCTAGAACTATTGGCTAAAGTACCCGGATGTCGGCGTGTTCGCACTGCAGGAACTAGGAACGATTTTAGTTCTAGGAACTCCATTTGTAGGAACTAATTTAGGTCCTACTTCAGAGTAGGGTCTAAACCAGCACTATAGGAACTATCCGTGACGTTAGTGTACGCTGATTGACCGAACGCACGCGGAACACCAGCATCCGCCATTTTTAAAACAGCTAGAATGTAAACACACAGATTATAGCCTATATATTTACTCCATAAACTAACTATACAAACATGGAAAACAGTGATAGATGGGTCTCTAAACCTTTATGCTGAAGAGAAAATCCAACGCAACTTTGAGGGGACCAAGCCAAACATGATTAATTTATCTGCCCAGCTAGCAACACTGGACATCAACCACACGGCATAGGCTAATAACCTTTTTTCATATACTGTCTACTTTCTATAACAGTTCTATCTAATAAGATATTAAACAGTACTGTTAGACAGATTGCTAACTAATAAACACAGAGAATGCGAGCATTGTTTGCTCTGGCGTTCTCAGCGCCGCCAAAATAAAAGTCACCGTGCTTGCGTCACTCCCTTACCCCTCCTACCAGTTCCTATGGCCACTTGGCCAGTGCGAACGCAAACAGAAAAAACGAGTTTGGGGGAGAGTAGTTCTTAGAACTGTTTAGAAGTGGACAGTTCCTAGAACTAAGTTCCTATAACTACTTGGTCGGAAAGCGGCTATTGACTCATTGATTTTGCAATTGCACAATATTTTGTGTAATACGCTTTTCATTTAGAGTTGTCTTTGTTCTTTGGGCTTACTTTATTTTTATACTGAAAAACACAGACATTCAATACTGTATTACTTGCAGTACTTACAGTATGCAATATATTTGCTGTACTGAGTTGTGAATTATTTACTTTTATTTATGGCAAAATTATTTTCTATATGCAATAAACATTTTTTTTCTCTGTAACTACATACCCTGGACGCTGTGTTCTCAATTTTTTGATGTAGTGTCTAATGAATGCTGATGAGTGTTTATATATTGACTGGCTGTGTTTATGTTTTGAAAGCATTGTTTGATTTTGAGCACAGATCAAATGGTTTTGAGGCAAGTGTTTGATTTTGCCAGAAGAGTCAGGGGTTTTGTGAATGTAGTTTAAAGACTGGGTTTTGTGTTTAAAGTTTTGAGAATATGGGTGAAGGTTTCAAGAAATGTGTCTTAGCAATTGTGAAATACTGTATAAAAGAGCCAGAGTCAGTTCATTCAGTTTTGTAACAATGGATCCAGAGATACATGAAGGAAGAGGTTGAGGACACTGGAGAGGAGGAGGACGAGGAAGAATAGTAGGGAGTGGAGGAAGAGGTGAAGGACGGGAAGAGTATGAGGTGGAGGAAGAGGACGAGTATGAAGTGGAGGAAGAGCAGTAGGGAGTGAAGGAAGAGAATGAGGACAAGGAAGGGCTAGGGCAAGGAGACAGTATAGGTCTCGGATGAAATGTGGATTTTACCCCCACTGCCTGGCTAGGGCCAATATAGCCTGTAATGCTGACGAGATTCTCTGGCTTGTCCCAGACCAAAGACAGGATTTTTTTGTTGTTGTTTGTGTGTAAATTGTGCAAATGTATACATTTGTTGTCTTTTGTTGTGTTTTGAAAAGGTTTTTGAGTGGGAGAACCACAAGCAACATAACTCACGTATTACCGGTTTTTGTAGTATTGTTTTGAATTGATCTCACCGGTGTGTAAGACTATGGTGTAGTGTGTTTGATTTTGAGAGCTTGTGTGTCATTTCTGAAGGCAAAGTTAGATTTTTCAGCAAGATTGAATGGTTTTGAGTGGAGAGCTTCATTTTGACCTGAAAATAGGAAGAATGCGGAATTGGGTAAGAAGTTATGGATTTGTGCTTAGAGTTTCGAGAATAGGAGGCATAACTTTAAGAAATGTGTTTAAGCAATTGGAAAAAACTGTAATCACTGAAACATAATATTATAATTCATTTTACATTGGCACTGTTATTCAAAACAACTTACAGTATATACATTTTTATCAGTTCATGTATTTGAATTGAAGTCTAGCACCATGCGCTGAGGCCCCATCCACACTACTGCGTTTTAGTTTAGAAACGGAGAATTACAGTTTTTCTCGATTGTTTACACACATTTTCTGAAAGCATGCCTCATATTCTCAGAACTCTACACACAAATCAAAAAAGACACACACAATGGGCAAAACCCCTCAATTCTCCTGCAAAATGAAACTTTACATTCAAAACAATGTTATTTCTTCTCAAAATGGTATTTTGTTTTCAAATGACACACACAAACCATCATATGAATAGACTGTGGCGAGCAGGACGAGGTCGAGGGCCGTGGGAGGACGGCGCGAGACCGGTGGCTCATCATAATTACGCCACCGGTCTCGCGCCGTCCTCCCACGGCCCTCGACCTCGTCCTGCTCGCCACATAGACATTTATAAGAACCAGTTGAACACTGATGTGCTCAATGTAAAACACTTTGATGAATGCAAAACACTTCTTCTCCATTCATCATAATGACTTAGGCCTTTTTTTTGTTCAGTGTTACACTTACTACAGACTGTATACATAAGTGTGTTGTAAAATATTTGAGAATATTGTTTTTATACTCAGAACACACAAAAACACGGTAACAAATATATTTTATTTTTCCCACAAAAACAATGTACACAGTGTACATCCCAACCAACACAAAGTTGTACATACAGTGGTCTACATACAGAACAACAGAAGAATTGACTGTATACAGTTACAGTAAATCCAATGTTGGCATCCATTGCTCCATTGAAGAGCTTACCTGTTGCCCTTTTATGCTAAAGCTCTGATTGTTAATTGTAAAACTGTGTGACGGGTGTTTGCCCATGTGATGAGTCAGTGTGCATATTTGAATGGCAGTGTGTTCCTTGTGAAAACAAGAGATTTTCTGCATGAAAATTGTGCCAAAAGCAGAGAATTGTGTGTAGTGTTTTGAAAAAGGTGTGTTTTAGAACTGTAATTTGATTGTAAAGCAGGAATTGTGCTTGTAGTTTAGCAGAATTGGTTCAGGGGGTTGGTGAATGAGTTACATGTTGTGGTCATTATGTCTCAAGTACCAGTATTTGTGTGTAAACAATTGAGAAAAACTGTAAAACGAATACGATCTCCGTCCACACCAGCGTTTTAGCTGTGTATTAGAATTGATCTCCGTCCACATTAAAATGACTGAAAACGCTGATCACGTGACCATTCACCAACACTGGGCATGTGCGTGCCGGTGTATACACAACTTCATTGATAAAATTATCCCACCATGCGCTGGTTCTTCCCGGATTAACCCAAAACCGACGCTCCATGTACGGTCGATACCGCCGCTGCACACGGGAATTGTCACAGATCGCTCGAATAATAGCTTGCCTCCGGCGCATGTAGGCAGTTATATAGCATTGTAAAATGCAGAATTTACTTGCACAACAGCTGCTAGCAAAGATATACGCCATGACTGATGACACCCAATCATAGAGCCGAGCGTGAGCCTCTACTATGTCATCGTTTCTAAAGTCCTCCGTTTTGACCCGTCTTCACTAAAACGCCCTCCGGAGATTCAAAACGAAAAACGGGTCGGCAGCGTTTCTAAACTTCTCCATTTTGGGTCTCCGTTTTTGCCGTTTTAGTCTGGACAGGAGGTGCAAACGTAGCAAAAGGTCTCCGTTTTTAAAGGTCACCTATTATGCAAAATTCACTTCTGCCAGAAAGACTCGGGAGAATTAATGCTGTAGCATAGACATTTATTAATGAGCTCAGCAAGCAATCAAATTCTTTGGCGGAGGCCCCGTTCATGACTCGAATTCCAGGGGTATTGAATCAGCGACTGCTGACTGAAGATGAAGGCAGGGGCGCCGCTCACCCCCCGAGGCGATGAAGGGGGCCCTCTGGTGGTGGTGGGGTGGATGGAAGGGAGGGCGTCTTGAAGACTTCAGGTTGGAGAGAAGAGCCCATCTAGTGATATTAGGGATGGTGAAAGTGGACACCTGGGTGGTCGTGATGGGGGAGGATGGAGGAGAAGATCCGTCTTAGTGGTGGTGGGGAGGAAGGTGGTGGCTGGAACAACAGCATCTGCGGACTCAGATATGAGTAAGGGCTGCCCTTTTATACTACAGCAAGGAAATGATAGGGTAGTTGATAAGGCAATTAGTGACGTAAATGATTGAGTCTCCCTGGCAGAACTTGCGCTAGCTTTATTTTTACATGGTGTTTGAACATAAATGTGTGTTGGCAGTGTGTGAGCAAAACCACCCTAGAATGATAAAAATCCACCCAGTGTTTTTTTTTACAATCTCAATAAATCATAAGCACTGTCTCAGAATGAGCTGTTCTAAGATTCTATGCAATGTGACGTAGAATTGCACAAAGCCCCGCCCATGACGGTTGATTGACACTGGAGTTTGAGCATAGACCCGCCCTGAGTGAGCTGGACACAGTCCGCCATTGTTTCGCCGCTTGAGCAGCTGTAGACAAGAATGTCTCCTAAGCGATTGAGGTGTGTTGTTGTTGAATGTAAGAATGAACATAGCAGTCTTCATTTACTCTCGTTGTTACTCGAGGATGGATCAGTACTGTTCGTGATCCAGCTTATGGTCTTCAGAGCGACAGTCCTAATAGGGGTGTGCATTGGCACTGCCCTCACAATTCGATTCGATTACGATTCACCAGGTAACGATTCGATACAATTCGATTCTACGATGCATTGCGATGCATCAAAATTGCACACAAGGCAAATTTTTCATCAGTCATGAGGCAATACAAGCAGTCAGATATTGAACAACAGATTTTATTGGCTGCTATGTGTGTATTATCACTCTCCTGTATCTTTGACATAAATGTCATTAAATAAAATAAAATTGAATGGTACAGGGTATTGGATATGGCATTTTCAAACCTGAAAAAGAAAACATAAATCATTGCTTTCAGTGCTTTGAATGAGAAATGTTTCTCTTCTCTCTGCTTGAGAACCATTTGAAATTAAATTTCAACTTTATTGTCCAACTCAAGGCCAGAAAATAAACAGTGTAGGGGTGTAACGGTTCACAAAATTCACGGTTCGGTTCAATACGATACACTTGTGTCACGGTTCGGTGCGTTTTCGATACAGCAAAAAGAAAGAAATGCCAGAGAAATTTCCTTGATTTTTTTATTTTTATTAAAACTAACATCATAAAGTATGACATTTTTTTTATTTGAGCAATGATGGAGCTATAATTGACTCTTCTTAGGAGCATATAAAACAAAACAGCTCCTTGGAAAAAATTAAATGTAATATTTTGTGCTTATAAACAAATGTTTATTTTAGTTCAGATTAACATTTGAGGGCAGCAATGTTATTCATAATGTCGAAATAAATCCGACATGTTACTTGAAAGCATTATAGCCTACTATTCCTGCCAAACTTCCAATGTTGCAGTTAGTGTTACTACAGTAAATCCATGGTGAATATTGCAGATCTGTGGACACTGGATAGTTCATTCATGTCACAATGTTTCTTCCTGGTTTCCACGTCAGCGCTGTTTGATCCGTTAATAACGGAGAAATGTGAATGTTTCTCACTAGATCTCGCAGCGATGTTATTACTTTAGTGGCGAGTTCAAATGCTTTATTTACTGGATCTCTTAGCGCTGTGTAGTATAAGATCGGCTCGCGCTGCTTTGGTCCAAACTGATAAACAGTCCGTCACGAGTAGCTCAGTTTCATTCTGCTTACATTGCGTTTGCCATTTGATGTTGTTGTGGTCGCGCCAGCGTCTACATTATGAGCGCGCTCGCGACGCGCTTACATTTGAAATAACCGTTCGGTTTGAAAATTCGTGCCTTGTACCGAACGGTTTAATACGAATACGCGTACCGTTACTAAAACAGTGACATAATCAATTATGGCACTTTGCCACATCGATGCTGAATCGTGCATGCCCCGCATTGCGATGCATCGCCTAATCGATTATTGTTGACACCACTAAGTCCTTACTGACCACGGCAGAAATGAAAGTGAGAGCGCGCACTTTATGACAGCTCATCGAGTCATTTTACGGATATAAGGTTTACCAGTTTAGCACCCACTGAAAAGGTGTGTTTATATTTGTTTACTATTAGTTGTAACGAGTGTTTTGTGTACTTCGCTGTGTATGTTGTTGATAATGAAAGGGGGGGAGAGAGAGAGAGTTTATGGATAAGACTTTAATATGCACTTCTAATACTGTGTTTATTCAGCTCTTACAGTGATTCTCTGGAGTAAAACTAACGCTTCATCTTTTGTGTGATGTACAATAAACTTCACTGAACTCGTCAGTATATTTTGGTCATCATTCGGACGGGGTTTGCTACAGCAGGCTTGTATAGTGGATAAAAGCAGATGACAAGTAAATTATATCCATAATTAAACTACACTATACCTGTTCTATCTCCATGCATATATTCTCTGGCTCTGTGGGCATTATTGTCCGACTCCGAGTCGAAATGAACACGCAACTGAGAGTTTCTGTTCTGATATTATCAGATGAGATTGTCCTGACTGGCGAGCTCGTGAGGCTCCGCCCCCTGTGCCGTGCAGCAGCAGTTAATTTGCATTTACAGGGCACACACTAAAACAGCGCGTTTTTCTGAGCCCCCAAAAAATGACCATTTAAACATGCTGTAAAAAATGATCTGTTGGGTATTTTGAGCTAAAACTTCACATACATACTCTGGGGACATCAGAGACTTATTTTACATCTTGTGAAAAGAGTCATAATAGGTGCCCTTTAAACGAAAACGCAGTAGTGTGGATGGGGCCTGAAGTTTGAGCTTCAGGAACATGCTGTGGCAGGAAAGGTTCTGCTGTAATAATTTCATCAATCTGCCGATGGCCACTATCGGTAGCCTAATGTGCTGTCTGGTATAAAGCTAACAATCTGTCAGAAAGACTGAGAAGATATAAGATCAAGACTCGGCTTGTCCCAGTGCATTAACAGCTCAAAAATGGGTAAGAACTGAATATGCATTTATATGACATGTTTTTTTTTTTTTTAAACACCTCTCAATAGTAAATGCAAAACTGTTTAAGAGACAGTCAATACAAACAGATAGAGTGCCTGATAAAACCAATCAGATCATCAATAAGTATATCATGTCATATAATTAATGTATAATATAAAATAATATTTAAAAAAGTCTTTAAAAAATAGTCTTTAGTCGGTATAACAATGCAATGAATATATTTGCCTTATAATTTAAAAATTACACAAAATATATAATATTCTGTTGCATTTTAAGTATTTACAAAAGGGGCATTTTATTCTTCAAATGAATAAAAGTGGACAAGAAATAAATAATAATTAAATAAATAAAAAAAACCAGTAGATTCCAGATTATCAAGGTATTAAAACAATTTTTGGTACCAGCAGCATTTGTCCAAACAATATCTTCAAAATTTGAATATAACTGCTGAAATAACAGCATTTCAATGTGACTGAATTTGGTCTTCTTTCTTAAATCTGTTTGCATTCTAAATTGTGACTGATCTTCTTTATTGCATCTTACCACCTTTACATAGCAAAAACATTTAAAATAAAGTATAGTACTGCTAATAAGTGCATTTTTCATCCATCCATCTCCATCCATCTTCTACCGCTTATCCGGGGCCGGGTCGCGGGGGCAGCAGTCTAAGCAGGGATGCCCAGACTTCCTCTCCCTAGACACTTCCTCCAGCTCTTCCGGGGGGACACCGAGGCGTTCCCAGGCCAGCCGGGAGACATAGTCTCTCCAGCGTGTCCTAGGTCTTCCCCGGGGTCTCCTCCCGGTGGGACATGCCCGGAACACCTTCCCGGGAAGGCGTCCAGGAGGCATCCGGAAAAGATGCCCGAGCCACCTCAACTGACCCCTCTCGATGTGGAGGAGCAGCGGCTCTACTCTGAGCTCCTCCCGAGTGACCGAGCTTCTCACCCTATCTCTAAGGGATCGCCCAGCCACCCTGCGGAGAAAGCTCATTTCGGCCGCTTGTATCCGGGATCTTGTCCTTTCGGTCATGACCCACAGCTCATGACCATAGGTGAGAGTAGGAACGTAGATTGACTGGTAAATCGAGAGCTTCGCCTTGCGGCTCAGCTCCTTCTTCACCACGACAGACCGGTACAGGGACCGCATTACTGCAGAAGCTGCACACTGTAAAAAAAAAATCATTGCTAATATTGAAAAATTCAAGGCAACACATTGCATTCACATTTTTATGTTTTCCCAACGATTAGCAATGTAATTATCCCAATTACAATAACGTTGTTGTCCTTACTAATATTATTTAGTTCTGATAAGGGACAGCGCTTTAGCCATGTGATTACCCCAACAACAATAATGTTGTTGTCCTTACTAATATTACTTAGTTCTGTTGATGAACAGCACTTTAAATTCCTCGTTCTACCAATGAATATATGTTTGCTCAGTCAATAGCCTCGTTCACAGCACTAGAAAATGTTTATCAAGAATATATTGATTCTCTTTCCACTATACTGGAAACTCACTTATTTTCCTTTGGCCTACATATTTTTTTTTAATTCACAAACTAAAATAAATCCATAACAAACAATGTCATACATTTCAAGTATTTTATTTCACTGTGACCAAGGGTGTATTTTACTGATTAAAAACAAAAAAATAGGTGGCACTATGCAATTAAACCTCTTCAAAATAATATTAATGAAAAATAAACACAGAAAGGCCACATAAATGTTTTCAATTAAGATAAATGTCACAGTAGACATTGTCACAGTGTTCTGGCACTCAGAACATAGCCCTAACAGCCGTAAATCACAGTAGCTGAACATGAAAACGTGTTGGGAGTAAATGTTACCATTGTAACCAACATACAAGAACTATAAATGCATGTCAAATGACATACCATATAACTCCAAAATGAAACCACAGAAAGGATACCAATTTAAGAGGTTTACAATCCAGAACTTCTGGGGCTCAGAAACATGGGCCTATACAGGTCAAATTACAATTAAAATGTGAAAAGTGTAAATATGCAATCAACACAACCACCATAAATGAAAAACTATTAATACACATAAAATTTGACATCAAATACGTCCACAAAAACCTGAAACTTACACAGAATTACTGTTTGGGCAATGCGAAAAGTTCAAAAACATTTTGGTTAAAAGAGCCCATCCAGCATTACGTTAGAGCATCATGATACAAAATAAAATATGGTGTTTTTTTAGGCTGTGTGCATATGATTGTGTGTTTAATGTAAATGTTTGTCTGTGATGATCTTATGCATGTATTATGATGGTTATTGAGCAACTGTAACCAATCCTCTTGGGATGTGTGGAAGTTTGAACATTTGGTTAGAAGAGTCCATCAGCATTAGAGTTGCCAAGGAGCAAAACAGAAGAGAAGGCCAAGGCAGGAGAGATCTGGGATATTGTATGGTACTGTAAGCACCATACACCAAAAAACAAAACAAAAAACTTGAAAGATATCCTAACGATATCCTTAAGAATGCCATAAGTGTCTCTTGCATTTGTGCAAAAAAACAAAACATTGAAATCAACCACACATGAAGGTGCAAACTATTGTTAACATGAGCTACTTAATAAGAACAGTACATTCATATTACTATTGGCCTATACAGAAATTGCCCTTGGCCTCATTTTCCAGTATTTCACAATGCTAGTTTGTTCTTAAGCGATCGGACACGCTTTGTGCATTTAGGTCCCATTTCCATAAAGACGCTCTGTAGAGTATCAAAAGTGTACTTGAGATGTTTTGGGTAGGAAATGTTGAGGGCGTATAAAAGGCCAAAAAGGTATGCCACAGCAGTGGGAGTATCAGCGATGTCCTGTAGAACTACAGATTCCTCCACAATCAATGAAATGTTTTGCACCTTTGGAGAGGAGGTTTCCACAGCACAGTCCTCGAGGACATAAAGCACCCCCACAGCCACTCCCTTTACGGCCACATCATCTGGATCAGTTTCCTATAATAGAGATGTCAAAACATTAAAAGGTGATTTTCAACACACAACACAAAACACACACATCATCTTCATCTTGTAATTGTAATGGGGCAGCCGTGGCCTGCTGGCTAGGGGTTCGGGCTTGTAATCGAAGGCTTGCAGGTTCGATTCACTGTGTGCTCTGTGTGTTCACTAGTAGCTGAGGCAATCTTCTTCCATCCCATCTTTCTATGTTACTTTTTTCTCCATGTATTTCTGGAATGATGAGTGGTTATTCTGTTATGATAATTGACACTTACAAGACATTGCTTGAAAAGTTGTCCAGGTTCCTCACAGAGAAAAATGGGAAGTCCTCTGAGTGCAGCATCCTGGCGGTGCCGGATAATATTAGAGGTCTATCAAAAAAGACGGGAAAAATGTCTTTATATCAGACAAAGAAACATTCACCTCAGTGAGCAGAGGTATTTTCTCTACTATAACTCATACCTCATCATCAAGCTTCATCAGGATGTGTTCTAGGTCCTTTCCAAAGGATGCTTTCCGGGAACGGTAGAGCCGAAGGAGTTTCGGAGTGTATTTCTCCACTGCAGCTCTAAATGTCCCCAGTAAGTTCTTATTGGTGATGCGAAAAAACTCCTCACCAATCTGTTAACATGTACAGAAGAACAGTGAGTAAAGCAATAGTGTTGCTCTGAATATTACCATGTAAATGAAAGTTTACAGCTATTTAAATGACAAGAGTAAAAACATTACTGTCAGCTTTGTAAAAAACATACCTGTTCTTTAAAGAATAAAGCAGGCCATCGATTTTGTATCACCATGACCATGGGTTGCTCCTCAACTACCTCCCTTCTCCTGAGGGAGAATGTCAGGTCCATCTTCACTCTGATAAGTGAGTCATCTACTCGGGCTTTCTTTGATGCTTCCACCAAGAGCATTCTTTGTTCCTCAAGTGAAGCATCATCATGTTCATTTGGATGGTTAGGACAATGGTTAATTTCACCACGTTTAGCCCTTTTCAGAGTGTATGTCATGTCACCGTCTCCCTTGGATTTGCTATTGATAGAGACTTCACTGCAACCAGCCACTCGGAGCTTTGCTCTGAAGTTACTGAACCTATTCCTAATGCTGGTCAACCATCCCTCATAACCATTGCCATCATTCTCTTTGAGGCACGGGTACTTGGATATCAAAGCGACAGCAATGGATTCGACTTCATGAGGCCTAGGATATGCCGTAATGTCAAAAGTCACTTGAGTAATTTTGTCCAGAATGTCCGTCTTTATGTCTCTTGTCACATCAATCCCTGTTTTGGTCTTTTCATAAGCTTCATTTGCCTTTCTTAATTTCAGTTCCACATCATGAGACAGAGGGGGGATAGTAAATGGAGAAGGCCAAACTGAAGTGCTGCGCAAATTCCCTGAAGTGGTTGGTGAGGGGTTAGTTGAGGTGTGCACTGGAGAATTTAAGCTTGCCGTATCCAACGACGATATGGATCCAAGGGACTGACTATCACTATTGTCAAAGTGCGTTTGCGAAATCAGGGTCCTCAAATTGTAATGTAAAGTCTCCCTGTAGCTGTAGCTTTTCTTTTAGCACGTCTATAAGGGCATCCACTGACTCTGGCACTTGTGAAAGATGAACACGCCGTGCCTCATCATCAGAAACCACAACACGGAGTAGCAAAGCCTACAAAGAAACAACAACAATGACTTTTAGCTTAGAGTAAAATTTTGATATCTTCATCAATTGACATTGAAAAAAATCTTAAGATAGCTCACCATTTTCTCTCAGCGCGAATGTGTTCTAAGGGTCACCCAGAGCTTTCCTCCAACAGAGTAGGCTGTCAAAGGATAGTAATGATTCAAGTCATTCATATCAAGAACGATGACCTCACCATAGCTGCTGTCATCAAGTTGAAAAGACCTATAATGTTCAAGGTACCATGCTACAAGCTTTTTGGATAGGAATGACACTTTGTCAGCATCAACTAAAATGCTCAAAATCTTGAAAAACTGTGGCTGACCATAGCATTGCCCAGCTGTGATGATCATGCCTTGACCATATTCTGTTCCAAAGAATTGCACTTTACGAGTGACAGAGACTGTTTCCACATCTGGGAATTTTCTTAACACAGCAGATCTCTGTGCAATGTCCAAAGATCCCACCTGAACAGCTCTGACTTTGTCAATGTAAAGGTCTGACTTGAAGACACTTTGCCCATCCAAATGGTATGCCATCAACTGCTGATGCTTCGTAGCTAAAGACATCAGCACATTCTTCATATTATGCACATTACGGGCAACTCTTTTGAAGAGACCATGTTTTGATTCAAACCGCATGGTCCAGAGGTCCACCAACGGACCATAACAGCGTATGAGGTGTGTGTAGTGCTCAATGAAATGATGTTTTGGCTTCAACACAAAATTAGGAAATGTGGTTGTAAGTAGTAAGTGATGATCTGATAACTTGAATGCAAGATAGCTTAATGTTTCCTCTGTGAATTTGTCAGAGACAACAATCTGAACGATCTCTTTTAGATCCATTAATATTTCCCATGATGGTTCATTCTCTGGAACACAACCACCAACCATGAGGGGAAGTAATCGCAACAACGCCCAATTTTCATGCCCATTGCCCCCAATAGTACCCTTTGAGAGGGCTGCTTTAGTAATGATCTTTGGTTTGTTGACTTGGTCAGTGTTCTTGTATGGGAATGAACTGATGCTGTGATTAAGCTTGTCAAGTGTGAAAAATCTTTTAGAAATTAAATCTTTGAGGCACAATGACAATTCCACTGGAATGACCCCTTCAAAAAAATCGTGTAAAATGTCTGGGGGAAATCCTGTCACAGGATGAAAGGAAGCCAAATGCTTACTTAACACACACTCTTGTTTTACCCCATTTACACTCGTAAGAGTTTGGTTTTGCTTTATGTCATCCACAAACCTATTGTGCTGCTCAATAGTTCTCAAAGGGAATTCTCTTGGTTTTATAGTACCTATTTGACTGTGACTGACCAAACAGAAACGACAAAACTTGTCTACTGTGAAGCTTTCTTGAAACCCTGCTAAGCCATGTGCTCCAAGATTATCTGCACAGACACAGAACAGCTTTGCTCCAACAGACCTCTGTAAAGCCTCCACAAACACCCCATTTTGCTCAACATGCTTTAGATCCTTTATCAGTGGCTCTAAAAATCTGTCATACCCAAATTTCTTGACATCAACACTTTTCCCTAAAACTCCCAACTGAATGGATGTCAGACCTGACCTGAACTTTGCTGGTAAATTTAAGATGACCCAATACACTGCAACTACCTTGTGGATCTTTCTGGATGTACCTAAAGGGTTGCACACTTCGAACTCATCGATGTACAGAGCTAAGCTGATTTCTACATCTTCACCAAGGCAAGCACTATTCAGCTTGAAGTACTGACCATCCTGGAAAGACCTGTAAACACCTGGTGAGCTTTCCTGTCTGAAAACTAATGCACCTGAAAAATCAGAGCGTCTCAAAAGATTTTCTAGCACTGATGCCAATGGTACATAGACAAATGAGTTCCTATTGCCCTGTCTATACAGATATTCTACAGGCTCAATCAGAGGAAAATTTTGTTTGAAATATAAGTTTCTTCGGTGGTCAGTAGATAGACAGCCTTTCACAGAGGTTGTAGTTACTAATGGGGTGGATGTAAATAAAGAATCAACTATTTCCCCAACCAGAGTGCCTTCGGTTGAAATATTGTGTTTTTCAATAACCTCTGCTACGGAGCGAAAGGCATGGAATTTTGTGCATGTCAATATATCCCGAATTTCCTCAACTATTCGTTGAACTGCGCTTCTTGAGACGTGTAAAACAGTCTGCATACAAAGGAAAAGACTTGCAATTTTGTGTTCTACTGTTTCATACTCACAATGACCTACTCTGTCTTCCCTCAACACATCATCTTGAAAGGACGTTGAAGCCACACTTTCATCACCTACACTTTCATCAGCAATGTCATCTCCAGAAATCACAACAGGCTGAATCACAGTTCTAAAATCTTTCAATGTGTAATGTTTGTGTTTCCTACATTTATGGGAGTTGAATGTTGAATATGTGTTTGTCTTAAACTCACAACCTAAGAACGGGCAAGGAACACTTTCCTGAATTTTAAGGTGATTTCCAAGATGTTTAAAAAAATCTCTTTCAGAACATATTTCTTGGAAATCACAACATTCACATTTGAATGTATAATTAGATTGATGGTGAACAGATGCACCTTTGCGATGATTTCTTGAAAGATGTGACCTTAAAGCTCCTTGAGTTTTGAAGACACACACACAGTTGGGGTGAACACACGGCCAATGGTTTGGTCTTCTGTGGTTAAGCTGGTGATGTCTGATGAGACTGTCTTGGTCTGCGGAATAATCGCAAAACTTGCAATGCATGTGGTGCCAATTCTCTCACCTGAAACATATAATTATGACATTCAAAGACTTAATATTACATAATACAAAATATTACATAGGACCCACACAATGCAAAAAAACTGCTTAGGTTACATCAAGCCGGAGGCTATATTGTTCATTCAAGGAAATAATTAAAATGCCAGTTTACTTTAGCTAAATAAAGTGTGTTTCCATAGCATTTTTTACAAGTAAATAATGTGATTTTAGTTCCATAAAAGTATATATACCATAACCAAAATGTAAGGCCATTAATCATGTTTTAAGGTGTAAATCAGATTAAGAGTAAAACCACTAATAGAATATTACAATGACAAGTTAGCTGAAAAAATATCTTCACTAGCCATATAACATAGGTTACTCCGAACAAAATAGCTGGATGCTGGGCTAACTGTTACCAAAGATCCTTGATTTCGTGCTAGTTAGCTAACTTAGTCTAGTACTATGATTTCTAAACCACCTCTGCTGTTAGCATCTAGCTGCAAGTTAGACAATATGTTCTAGTTCTTGATAGACAGGCATGACTACCTCATCAAGTTTAGCTCATCAACTTAGAATGTGGTACAATTAACTTACACGAAATGTACTGAAACAATAGGCTACAATATATTTCTGGCCACATAGGTATAATATCTGAACACCACACTTTAATGGTGGAATTCTACACCGAAAAAAAAATTGGTGGGATGTTAAGTTAGGTTGCTAGTATTACAACGATGGCAGTGCAATTCAAACTAGCACATCTTCTGACGAAATATTTTCGATTAAATGCTTTTTTTGAAAATCATCCAATTCTTCTAAATCATTCCACAACTAAAGTGTAGTTTCAAAACGTAATTTAATACTTACTTTTACGCCGTCAATCCCGATAGTCCTAACTGGATAACTTGCAGATGAGAGAAAGACAACTTCGAGGGAGAGGAAAGCCCGCGTTGAGATCCATGTTGAAACCCCGGATGTCAGACAACATGCGCATGCGCTTTTCGCATTCTAATTGGCTGTTGTGCTTAATACGTTTTCTATGTTCAGTTTATTCTCAAAAACATGTTTACACATCATTGATATGCAAAACATTGGTCTAACATGGTTTTCTGCATACATTTATATTAATACACATTTTCCTGTCTGGAATACTAAAAATATCAACTCTACTGAATAAAACACCGTTTTATTTTTTACAGTGCACCGATCCGCCTGTCAATCTCCCGTTCCATCCTTCCCTCACTCGTGAACAAGACCCCAAGATACTTGAACTCCTCCACTTGAGGCAGGAGCTCTCCACCAACCTGAAGCGGGCAAACCACCCTTTTCCGACTGAGAACCATGGCCTCGGACTTGGAGGTGCTGATTTTCATCCCAGCCGCTTCACACTCGGCTGCAAACCGTCCCAGTGCATGCTGGAGGTCCTGGTCTGATGAGGCCAACACGACAACATCATCCGCAAAGAGCAGAGATGAAATCGTGTGGTCCCCAAACCCGACCCCCTCCGGCCCCTGGCTGCGCCTAGAAATTCTGTCCATAAAAATTATGAACAGAACCGGCGACAAAGGGCAGCCCTGCCGGAGTCCAACACGCACCGGGAACAAGTCTGACTTACTGCTGGCAATACGAACCAAGCTCCTGCTCCGGTCGTACAGGGACCGGATAGCCCTTAGCAAAGGGCCCCGGACCCCATACTCCCGGAGCACCCTCCACAGGCCGCCGCGAGGGACACAGTCGAATGCCTTCTCCAAATCCACAAAGCACATGTAGATTGGTTGGGCAAACTCCCATGAGCCCTCCAGCACCCTGTAGAGGGTATAGAGCTGGTCCAGTGTTCCACGACCGGGACGAAAACCACACTGTTCCTCCTGAATCCGAGGTTCTACTATCGGCCGGATTCTCCTCTCCAGTACCCTGGCATAGACTTTCCCAGGGAGGCTGAGAAGTGTGATCCCCCTATAGTTGGAGCACACCCTCCGATCCCCCTTCTTGAAAAGAGGGACCACCACCCCGGTCTGCCAGTCCAAAGGTACTGTCCCCAACCGCCACGCGATGTTGCAGAGGCGTGTCAGCCAAGACAGCCCCACAACATCCAGAGACTTGAGGTACTCAGGGCGGATCTCATCCACCCCCGGTGCCTTGCCACCGAGGAGTTTCTTGACTACCTCGGTGACTTCAGCTTGGGTGATGGACGAGTCCGCCTCCGAGCCCTCAGCCTCTGCTTCCTCAATGGAAGACGTGACGGCGGGATTGAGGAGATCCTCGAAGTATTCCTTCCACCGTCCGGTGATATCCCCAGTCGAGGTCAACAGCTGCCCACCTCCACTGTAAACAGCGTTGGTAGGGCACTGCTTCCCCCTCCTGAGGCGCCGGACGGTTTGCCAGAATCTCTTCGAGGCCGACCGATAGTCCTTCTCCATGGCCTCACCGAACTCCTCCCAGGCCCGAGTTTTTGCCTCCACAACCACCCGGGCTGCAGTCCGCTTGGCCCGTCGGTACCCATCAGCTGCCTCAGGAGTCCCACAAGCCAGCCAGGCCCGATAGGACTCCTTCTTCAGCTTGACGGCATCCCTTACTTCCGGTGTCCACCACCGGGTTCGGGGATTGCCGCCTCGACAGGCACCGGAGACCTTACGGCCACAGCTCCGAGTGGCCGCGTTGACAATGGAGGTGGAGAACATGGTCCACTCGGACTCAATATCTCCAGACTCCCTCGGGATCTGGTCGAAGCTCTGCCGGAGGTGGGAGTTGAAGATCTCTCTGACAGGAGATTCGGCCAAACGTTCCCAACAGACCCTCACAGTACGTTTGGGTCTGCCGAGTCTGTCCAGCTTCCTCCCCCGCCATCGGATCCAACTCACCACCAGGTGGTGATCAGTTGACAGCTCCGCCCCTCTCTTCGCCCGAGTGTCCAAGACATACGGCCGGAGGTCGGATGAAACGACCACAAAGTCGATCATCGACCTCCGGCCTAGGGTGTCCTGGTGCCATGTGCACTGATGGACACCCTTATGCTTGAACATGGTGTTCGTTATGGACAAGCTGTAACTAGCACAGAAGTCCAATAACAGAACACCACTCGGGTTCAGATCAGGGGGGCCGTTCCTCCCAATCACGCCCCTCCAGGTGTCACTGTCGCTGCCCACGTGGGCGTTGAAGTCCCCCAGTAAAACGATGGAGTCCCCAGTCGGAGCACTTTCCAGCACCCCTCCCAGAGACTCCAAGAAGGCCGGGTACTCTGCACTGCCGTTCGGCCCGTAAGCACAAACGACAGTGAGAGACCTATCCCCGACCCGAAGGCGTAGGGAAGCGACCCTCTCGTTCACCGGGGTGAACTCCAACACATGGCGGCTGAGCTGGGGGGCTATAAGCAAACCCACACCAGCCCGCCGCCTCTCACCATGGGCAACTCCAGAGTGGTGAAGAGTCCATCCTCTCTCGAGGAGTGTGGTTCCAGAGCCCAAGCCGTGCATAGAGGTGATCCCAACTATCTCTAGTCGGAATCTCTGAACCTCACGCACAACCTCAGGCTCCTTCCCCGCCAGAGAGGTGACATTCCATGTCCCTAGAGCTAGATTCCGCGTCCAGGGATCGGGTTGTCTAGGCCCCCGCCTTCGACTGCCGCCCGATCCACTTAGCACCGGCCCCTTACGGTCCCTCCTGCAGGTGGTGGGTCCACGGGAGGGTGGCCCCACGTCACTCCTTCGGGCTGAGCCCGGCCGGACCCCATGGGGGAAGGCCCGACCACCAGGCGCTCGCGTACGAGCCCCAACCCCGGGCCTGGCTCCAGGGTGGGGCCCCGGCTGCGCCATACCGGGCGACGTCACGGTCCTCCTTTTTTTGGGCATCATAAGGGGTTTTGAACCGCTCTTAGTCTGACCCGTCGCCTAGGACCTGTTTGCCTTGGGAGACCCTACCAGGGGCATATAGCCCCAGACAACATAGCTCCTAGGTTCATTCGGGTACTCAAACCCCTCCACCACGGTAAGGTGGCAGTTCAAGGAGGGGCTTGCATTTTTCAATATAATTTAATATTAAGTATGTTTTCAAAACTCAGACAGAAACTCTTTTTGTGGACTCATTGCTTAGATTTACAATTCATTCATGAACACATCCATCATTTGTAATATTTCACAAATCTCCCAAACATCAAGTGATGAAATTGTAAGGGTGGATTTCCTGCAGCGGTTCAGGCTGCAAGACTGCCGAATGAGTAAAGAAAAGTTGTCAGCAAGATGGTAGAAAACTGTACATTTCTTGTCTATTACCACCCACTGCCACTTATACCAATGACGGAAATAAGCAGTTACAATAGCTTAAAATGTGGGAGAGCGTTGCTATAGAGAGTGACAATATTGTAATGCAATAGGTAGCACTTCAAAGTCAATACCAAATCAAAACTATTTAGCACATTGTTTTTAATTGGAAAGGTTTTATGACAAAATATGGTTATGGTTACACTTAAAATAGTTACAAAATAGATGTATGAGATGATGATAACTTATACCAATAATCTTACCCAGCATGTCAAATGTTACCAGAGAGAGAGAGAGAGAGAGAGAGAGAGAGAGAGTAAGAGGAAAGAGGAGGTAAAGAGAGAGAGCCCCAAGAAAGGGACCCAGAGAATAGAGCCAGAGCACCAAAGAGACAGAGCATGAGTTACAATATTATTTTATCCTTTCCTGACCATGTGACTAAAATCCACATGTGAGACATTCAAACTTACCAATCAGATAATTACAACTTCCCCCACCGTACTAAAGGTATGACAATTCATTGACCCCCAAAGTACACAAATCTTGGCATAAACGTAAAACAAATGTCCCTTTAGGAACTCCAAATGGTCCTTGTGGTAGAAAGAGGGGGTGAAACAGTAAATGGGCAAGCAGCTCAGGTCATACAGGGTCATTATGGCTGTTGTCCTGACTTTTTTCCTATGCTTTTTTCCATACCATGTTTGCAATTTTTGCTTAATAACTGAAGAAAATGATAACTGGTGTGACAGTGATGAAGAAGTTCTTCTGACAACAATGACATTCGTGTCTATCTGGTTGTTCTAAACAGCTGTCTGAACCCAATTCTCTATGTGTTCATGTGTGATATGTTTAAGAAGCTTAAACAGTCTCTACTGCTGGTGCTAGAGACGGCATTTGCTGAAGATCATCTGGACTTTAGAGGAAGACAGATACAAAAGGACAAGCAGAAAAAGACAAACACCTTTGAATTATTAGATATGTAGAAAAACTCTACACAGTCTCTAAATGATTGTGATCACCATGACTATATGAATCTCACCATTACAACAACCACTGTAGTCCTTATCAATCAACTTATCAACAACATATGCTTTTAAAAAACAGCAATTTCAAAATTAATGTTTGTGGAACGACTGTATAATTTGTGTTGTAGAACCAATTGGGGAAATTATTTCTGATTAATGGATTATATATGTTTTTGAAACTTTTTATAAATCCAAATATGCAACAGCTCATTTTGTTAAGCTGATTTATGTTTGAACTTTATTCTGAATAAAACATCAAAAATACATGCATTTGATTGTAATTTCCTTAAAGGCACACTGTGGAGAATTTGTGTTTTTGTCAAACAGCGACCCCTAGAGTCGCTGTGGAATACTTGCACTGTCGTAAATACTCTTCCACCCCCCCACCCTCCACCCTGTACACCCGTACCTGCGTAGGGCATGGAACAGGCACACATGGACTCCGAAGACATGATTATTGCAATTTATCATAATAGTTTGCAAATTGTGCTTGTTTATTTACAACCTCTACGTTAGGCTTATTTATGTCCTGATATTTATGTGAGATATTGAAAACTGTTCTCATGATAATCGCAGGAATCAACGTCAACAGCGTCGTCTGATATCCCTCAGGACTACGTGATAAATACACCTCACAACACCTGAGTTCAGCTGGCAAACTAGTTCGTGAGGCAAGCTAGGCAATAAAACATAACGCAAAAAACACGTAAGAGAAACGAGTGTTTGTTAGCAAGTCTGTTAACAGCTCTGATAATCGAAAGCTAGCTAGACATATGTGGAAATTATTGGACTGGTCTAATTATCAGCAATGGATGAATGAACAGCATGTAAAAAAATGACATACTACAAGCAAGCGCAACAACATACAACATAGAATGCAAACAAGTTTACAAATACGAGATTTATTTACTGGCCACTTCATGCGTTTTGATCTGATTTATCAAAACAATTCTATTTACACCTGGTCACATAAATGTGTTTTTGCGAAACGGATTTAAATCCGATCTTCAATTATCGCGCTATATGCAGATTTAATGAAGTGCACGTCACCGAAAGCAACAGATATGAGCTGCATTTTATTGATCATCAGCTAAAATTTGAAAATCAAAGACCGCAATAAGAGAGAGCAGTAACAGCCCTGGTAAGATCATTTCATTTCTGTACTTTTAATGATGATGATGATTGTGTGTTAAGCATCTGCGACTTACTTTCACTTTGATTTGCGATAGTTTGCACGTTGGCTTGATGATCTGATGCTCAGCTTCATCTGCGGTGATGCGTGTTCCAGCGCGTCGTCATATCTGGCTATAACATATAGCCTATAACACGCTCTCACACGTTTATTTTTTATTATTTATTTTTTAGCATTTTTGGGAGGAGTACAATTTGCATATGTGGTTTCAACAACCAGATGCACACTTGTCCAGTTTTGTCTGGAGTGCGTCTCAGACCTCCTCCTGAAGTGGTTTGAGCGATCGGATTCAAATCCGTCTTGAATGCGTTTCGGAGGGCATTTACACCTGGTCTTTTCATGCACTGTAAACCCGAACAGTACTACTAACTTATAAAAAATGAGAACACCATAATTATAATCAATTACATAGTTTATTGAACTTAAAACTATAGCATTTTTTGAACAAATGACTTAATTTTAATTTTGCGTTGCTCATCATTTTTGAGTATACATTGCTACTGAAGTGATATTTTTTAAGTATACGGAGTGACGTTCAATGACGTCATCTACGTCAGGACGTACGCCATTGTTCTGACTGACACTACCAGAAAACATAACCAAGATGGCGGACACTCGTGTGAGTGTGGACGCACGTGGGGAGATTTGTAAGTAAATGTTTTTTAATCTGCTTTTTATTTTATCATAATAACTACAAGTATATATTTTAAACATGTTTCATGTTTGGCTTTGCTGTCTTTTTTACCGGTAACGTTAACGTAGAAAGCTCGACAAGCGTCTCTGCAGTGCTCTGCTTCGCGCACATTTTTTAACCATTAACCCCATTGCCATAATTAATTTATTATGTAACGTTAATATTGTAATCAGTTAGTCAGCGGAACCAAGTCAGCAACATAGTTTTGGCCCAGATCCGGTCTATATCTGGCCTGAGTGAAATCCATGCGGGCAAAATGTGAGCCGGATCTGGGCCAACGCTGCTTGCTGTCTGGGAAGTCATAATTTTTTATTCTGTTTTTGTTAAGCGATCTGTTCTGGAAAATGCTTATTTATGCTTGCCTTCAGCTGTTAATGTGCTTGCGGCTAGCTGTAACTTTTATCCATTACGTTAAGGCTAATGACACAAAGTTAGCAATATATTGGAAAAATAGTTAATAATAAGAGTTGTGAAAACTAGGTATGGTAGAGACACCGGCAAGCTCGTATTAACAGTTACATATTTTTTGCCTTGTAGGCTAAAGTGGATGCAGAGTCTGTGAACTTGGTAAGTATCCTTTTTTCGTTTACTTCAGATATTTTTAGCAGCTTCACACATAAACCTGCATTGAATATTTATCTAATTTTGTACAGATCAAGTTAGCAAGTGAGTGAAGTAGAATAACGTGTTCAGAGTTTACAAAGCAATGTACAAATTGTACAAAACAATGACTGAAAGTCTGAAACATGCTTTGGCCTCATTGGTCGACTTTGTAGCATTTGCCAGATCTAATCTATTATAATCATGAAAACTAAAATGCTGCTATTTTTTGTTTTCCTGTATAGATGTATAGTCCCTGTTATTGTGAAGATCTGATTCAATTCCAGTGGTAAGTTACATAACACAATGTAAAGTTAAGGCTAAATTTCTTGGTTTTAAAAAAGTATTCACTCCAATTGTAGGGATAAAAAAATCAATGGAGTGGAAGTGCAAGTTGTGTGCTGTCTCCTCAGACACCCGGGCACAGTTATTTCGGCACTACCGTTTAAAGCACAGTCATTACTCACGAGTTAGCCCTTTGCCATGCCTCTATGACTCTTGCATTTGCACATTTCAGTCATTTAATGCACTGAAAATTCATTTGTCACGGATTCACAAAGACACACAGAGAACTCTTGATAGTGAAGGATCAAAAACAGGATGTTCATTTTTTACCTGTCCCTTGTGTGGCCTCAAAGAGCCCTTCTCAGAATCGAACATGTTCTGCCATTTAAGGAGCCACTTAAAGAACCATGAAAATGTGACATGCCCGTTTAAGACCTGTACCTACCACACCAATGTATATTCATCATTTAATGCTCACAAAAGTAGGAAGCATTCGGGAAGTTTAGAATTTTGTGATCATATTGTATCAATGGAAAATGACAGTTCCCCAGTCACAAGCACTGCAGACCTTAATGCAGATGATCCAGTTCCTTGTTGGATTGCGGACACTTCAAATTCTGTTCCTGAGGCTGAAAATGTCAACATCGGAGAGTTAAGGGCCCATTTACACCATAATTTGTCTTCCCTGTTTCTGAAGATGCAAACTGTTCTCCATGTTTCTGACATGGCATGTCAGGAAATAGTTGATCATCTGTTAGAGATATTTTCCTTATCGCAACCTCTTATCAAAGATGCTATAAAAGAGATACTACAACAGCATCATGTATCTCCTACTGAAGCTGTCTTGAATGATTTGGTAAATGCTGTTAATGACACAAACATTTTTGTCAGTGCCACAGCTGAAGGTGAGGACTTGTCTTCAAATAAACGAAGAAAAACATATTTCGAAAAAACATTTCCTGTGGTAAAGCCAGTGCAGTACGTGTTGGAGTCTGGGCGCACAGTCGTTTATGTCCCAATACTTCAGATAATCCAGGAGATATTCAAACATACTGACATCCTTGACCGAATAAAGGAAACCAAGGCATCACAAGAAGGTCATTATATGAGCCATAAAGATGGCAAGTATTTCCAGGAGAATACTTTGTTGTCATCTTCAGAACTGTCACTGCCATTGATTTTATACATAGATGATCTAGAAATCGCTAATCCACTTGGGACTTCACGTAAGATCCACAAACTCTGTTCAGTCTATTGGATGTTTGGTGATCTGCCATCTAAATATCGATCTGCACTGCATGTGATTCAGCTCGCAGTCCTATGTAAGGTACCAGATCTTCACAGCTGTGGCTATCAAAGAGCACTTTCTCCTTTGTTGCAAGACCTTGGCTGCCTTGAACATGATGGGGTTTTTATCGAGTCCCTTGGTCAGTCAGTTCGGGGTACTGTTTCAGTTGTTGTGGCTGATAATCTAGCAGCCCATTCCTTTGCAGGCTTTGTGCAGTCTTTCAGAGCTGGATATGTTTGTAGGTTCTGCAAAGCTACACGAGAAGAGATTCAATCTTCTGCTGTTGGAGATGGCGAATTTACCCCAAGGACAAAAGCCAATCATGATCATGACCTGCAGGATGTTTTACAAGGGGATGGTCACAGTCAGTTTGGTGTCCAAAGAGACTGTGTCTTGAGAGAGAGTTTGCAGTGTTTTCACACAATCACTGGTTTCCCGCCTGATGTCCTTCATGATCTTTTTGAAGGCATTGTTCCAGTGGAATTGGCCCTGTGTATTCAGGAGATGATTAAGCTCAAATATTTTACCCTGGAGTATTTGAACAAGAAAATTCTGACATTCCCATACCAACATGCAGACAAGACTGACAAGCCACATCCCATTCCCAAGAACTTTGCAGGAAAGAAGACCATTGGTGGCAATGGTCACGAAAATCTCACATTATTGAGACTACTCCCATTGATGATTGGCAATATGGTTCCTGAGGAAAATGGTTTTTGGAATGTTTTGATGGATTTGAAGGAAGTTGTGGAAGTGGTGCTATCTCCAAAATTTACTGAAGATTCCATTCATTATTTGCAAACTAAGATACAGGATCACAGACAAATCCTTCAAGAGGTTTTTCCAGAGTTCCGACTGCTCCCCAAGCATCATTATCTGGAGCATTATCCAGATCTCATACGTTGTTTTGGGCCTCTTGTCCATTTGTGGACGATGAGGTTTGAAGGTAAGCACTGCTTTTTCAAGCGTGTAGTTCATGATACACAAAACTTCAAGAATGTGCTGAAAACACTAGCAACTCGGCATCAGCACATGGTGGCATACTTTCTCAAAACACCATCATTCTTCAAACCACATCAGCAGATTACAGATGTCTCTTCTGTTTTGGTGTCATCACTTCCTGAAGTTGCAAAAGTTCACATTGAACAAAAAACAAACAGCAACATGATATACAGCACATCAAGGATCATTACTGATGGAACTAATTTTGATGTTGGAATGTTTGTGTCTGTGGGACAGGAAGGAGGACTTCCCCAGTTTAGCAAAATTGAATCGATTCTCCTTGTTAACAATGATGTGACATTTCTTTGCCAAGAACACAAGTCATGGTACATTGAACACCTGAGGTCATATGAGCTTTCCCCAGGGAATATGACTGTCCACAGCCTATCCGAGCTGAATGACATTTTACCCCTCTATGCATACAGGTTTGAAGGAAAAGTGCTGTTGACACCCAAACGCTTCATTCTTCTTCACTAATAATGTACGGATGACTGTTAATTTTAAACCAATTGCAGATTTTGACTGTATTTCAGATTTTAATATTATTATTAAAAAACTGTTAGAATTTGATTTATTTTGTGGTCAGCAAAGCCTAAAAAAGCAAAATTCTGCAGCGCTTTATCCTTACATTCTAAGGTCTTTATACTAATCAGTCATAATATAATAGTGTGAGAATAACTTTAATTTCTGTATGTGTTTAAAAAATGTTAATAAATATGCCATGCCTGTTTTCATCAATTGTTTTGTTTGTCTTCCAGACGATGGCAGCACCCCAGAAATTCATGCTGCGTGTTTACATTGCCACAGATATTGCAGTGAAAGTAACTTTGACTGGACGACCAGAATCAGTGGATGATCTAATCGCCATACTGCGAGAGAAAGTCAAGCCAAGACTGGATTTTGAGTTTACCCTGCAGTATGAGGATACAGATTTTAATGGACAACTGAGCTGTCTGATTGATATTCAAGAGTTACCAGAGAAGGCAACACTCAAAGTTGTTAGATCCGAATCTGATGCCAGCTCACTTGCAAGTTCTGATACAGAAATCCTTCCTCATGTGCCTGTAAGCGAGCGTCGGAAGACCTGGCCTGACATTTTTCCTCTGCCTACTTTTTCCTATGAAGTCGAGCATGTGCTTGAAGAGGGAAATATTGCCTATGACAGATCTGGAAAGACACTGAAATTATCCAGGGCCCAAAAGCACAACATCCTAGAGAGCATGGCATCAATAATACATGGTTTCAAACCTTACCCAAGTGACAAGGATGTGGGTATGGCAGCAGAGGCTCTTGTTAAAGCTCATCCATGCCTTAAAGAGCCTGGAAGTGAAAATGGATGGTATGGATGGAAGATAAGCCTTAAATTCAAAATGGGCAATTACCGTACCAAGCTAGCCAGATCTGGATGTCTGGAGGTGTCGGTCAACACAGGCAAAAGAAGTAAGAACAATCCTGACAAAGACCATCCCCACTCCAACATAAAACGAGCAAGACGAGCAGAAGTGAACTTCCTTCCAAACTTTCCAAAGGGACAAAACCAGGCCAGTTTGGAAGAAATGAGACTAGACATTCTACACGAAGTTGAGAAGAGTGAGAAAAACCTGTTGTTGATAGATAATCTTATGCAGATGACATTTTCCCTTCGTCGCCAGGAGATCGTACAGGGAAACCCATTGTTGAAGGACTTCCTGGTGAAATGGCCAGCACTTCGGATTGAGTCGCAGGTAAAAAAAAAAAAAAACATCTACATTTCTCTTTTCTGCCTCATCTTTAAATTACTTGTCCGGCTCCAGCAAACACTAACAAACTAGTTTGTCAATGAGACTTTTGAACTATTGGGGTTTGTTGCTGCTTATTAGCATTTGTTGAATATGTGTGAATTGGCCTCTACTTAATCTTTGAAAGATAGCAAAAACTTTTTGGGAGAATAATGCTTAACTTCTATCAAGATGATTGCATTGTATGTTTCTCTAAGGCTGTTTTGATGTCATTTATACATTTTGTGTATTAATGATTTTGTAGGTTTGCGCAGAGTTTCATCGCATCACAAACACCAATCTTCGAAACCAGTTCTATGCCGAATTGGACAGGCATACGCCACAACTATTTGCCTTGTACAGGCAAAAAGCATCACATACTGGCAAGGTCTCGGAGGTGCTGCGTGACATCCTCAGGATTTATGATCGTGAGGTGAGTTAAAGACAAAGACTGTACAACTCTAGTATCGAACCCAGAATAACTTTGCTTGCTTGTTCATTGTTATTTTTGCTTGTCTTTCAAGGATGTGCATGATATCAACATAAAGCGCACTGTAGCTCTTCGTGCCCTAGCAGTATACTTACGTGAAGATGACCCACAGTTTTTTAAGACATGGAATGTAAGCATTCAGTGCACTCACCAAACAGGATCAGTTTTTGTGCTTACCAGGGTTTTTTAGTCTTCATTAACAAATTACCTTAATATATGTGTTCATGCGACAAACAACCGTATAAGTCCAAAAAAACAAAAATTGAGATAACCATGGGACTTGAATGTATGTGTGCCACTTTGTATACAGAATCACTTTGGGGGGTGTTCGCGCGACCAAAACTCTGTATTTAAAAATTTAAAATAGTCTCACGCGGAAAAACCGTTTATGTCCACTAACGAAAAATGGAGACGCCGTTTGCTTTCATGTCCGCTGCGGACATTAATAGGCAAAACCTCGGCAAAAAAAGGAGAGCGAACGTGAACGAATGGAAGGACAGAGCAAGGAAGTATTTGAGGAATGCTGGGAAACCCTATGTGAACCGGAGAGGAGAGCAAAAACAAGGAAAAGGTCCACCAAAAGAGGTGAGTGAAAACCCGTATACAAAGTATCTAACGTTAAGTTAGCGGTTACAGTCAGAGGGGCGTGTAGGCTCTGTCTACTACAGTTCATATAGCTCACTCTGTTTAAAGGATAATTTCATGAATGGGTCGAAATGAAAGCTGAGAAAATTAGGATTCAGGGGACGTTTTAAACATGTCTGTACTCCTTATAACCACGGAGAAATGAATCAAAACGCTTTAGGTGCGTCTCTAACACCAGCCCAGCTGCGTCATTCATAGATTGTGTTATACGTAACGTTACTGCTGGCAGAATTGTATATACATAAACAAACATAATATGTAAATTCATCCCCAATCTTTAAGATGTTTAGAGTAGAATTTGATTGCTTTATGTCTTCACTGAAATTGGTAAAAAAAAAAAAAAAAAAAAAAAAAAGTCATTGACGTGTTTAAAATATTTTGATATAATTTTTGGATCCCGTTACCATTTAATGCAACACGTTGTTTTGTAATATTGTATGCTATGTTATGTTTGTTACTTGTTATCTAATAAATAATAAAAATAAATTAAAAAAAGGTAATAATAAAAAAAATGCATTGATTGTGTAAGCTGATATTCTAGCAAGTAACCTTAATAGCTGCTAATAGCTCTAGTTTTTATAGCTAAAAAAAAAAAAAAAAACGCTAATGTGACTTTGTTTCTGTTAAGGGCAAGGTGTGCAAGGAGACGTGTCCCAGGCAATGTTCAAGCCTAACAGATGAAAGAAAACTCCAGCTCTTCACAGAGTTTTATGCTGTCTCTTATGAGAGGCAGCAGGCTATCATTCTCTCTGGTTTGGAGCAGGTAGGCTAACTTAAGCAATACATGACCATATCATGTCAACAGTATGCAATGCATTACAATGTAGGCCCATGAAATAACCAGTGAATTGAATACTACTGTATGCCTTCAATTCACTAAGACTGCACATGTGCTTGATCACTGTAAATGTTAAATTTTGTGAGGATGGATGAAGGATGACCAACATCAAGTAGGCCACCAAGTGCATTAAAGACCACAGCGCTTTGGTGCCCTAAAAGGCACACACATGGCTTATTCATTCTCCTAACCAAAGCCTACTCACATACTTAATGACCTTAACTTGACAGCATACGACGGCTAGCCTGCTACGCTATGGTAAATGTATTTTTACTTCATGTCTTTTTACTTCTAGCACAAGGTGAGTCGCAGACGACCACGTGGGCCTGACACTGAGAATACTAAGAGGAAGTACACCTTCAAGTACAATGTGCAACAAGGAGGCCAAAGACTTGCTGTTTGTAAGCTTACATTTATGTCAGTCTTTCAACTGACCAACAGTCGCTTACAGGCAAGTTTTCTATAGCCTAGCGTTTTCCGTTTAACTTTTCATTACATGCATGATTTTAATTAGATACATTGTCCATAACATATTTATTTAAAGTTACATATCTTTGAAAAGGTTATTCAAGAAAAGTTAGGCAGTCAGTCTGAGGGAACAGAGCAGGTAGCTAAAGTCAGGTCTCCATTAGAGGACTTCAGAGGAAAACATAAGAACAGGTAAGTAAAAAAAAAAAAAAAAAACTTCACCTCAGGAAAGATTAATGTGTATTTAAAATGGGTCATTTATGTAGTAGAAATGTGAAATTATTTTTTAATTTGGAGCCTTCTAGACTGAGAAAAGCCAGAAAATTAATTTTTGATTTATGGGAATGAAAGACAACAACTCCCAGAATGCACTGGGACACAGAGACGCACTGGTCTCGTAGGCTATCTCTCACGGAGGAGAACGCACATCAACTGATCACTTGGTTAGCGTCATGTAAACACTACATTCAGATTCACAAATCGTAATAAATTCAGTTAGATTTAAACAAAAGATGTGCATGTAAACAATGACGATTTTTGCGTCATCGCTGGATTTTTTCCAGACAAAAAATACATAAATCTCTCGTCTCGGGGATATGAGGGAGGAAAGCACGGTAATTCGAAAAAACTACAGGTTTTCTACTGATACAAAGCGTAATGCTAAATCCTGAAGTAACCCTTTAATGACTGTATGTGAAAAACAAAATCCTATAATTTAATGTCAAAGAAACAATGCAATTTTGCAAAACAGACCAGCATAGTTTATTATATTTCCCGTGTTCATGAGTTGTGTTGTTTATTTTTTAGGCCTCATAGCATTCATCCTGCAGTGAGAGAGGGGATAAGAGAGCATATCCTGAGCTTCCCACGCCAACCGAACCACTACTCACGGTTGAAGGGAGATGTGGAGAGGGAGTACCTGAGCCCTGATTTAAACCTGCTCCGCATGTTCCGCCTGTACAAGGAAAACAATCCAGCATCCACTGCAAAGTTCTGGCTCTATAGGGACATCTTCAAGCAGCAGAACCTCAGTTTTGGGCAGCCAAGAAGTGACACTTGTGCGAAATGTGACGCCCTGTTCTCAAAATTAACAGCTGCTACAACAGATGGAGAAAGGTTGAAGATCGCAGCCGAGAGTGAGCTTCACCACCGGAAAGCTGAAAAAGCGTACACCCAGTTGCAGGCTGACACAGAGTGGGCCAAAGCCAATGATGACTGCCATGTCATTTGTATCGACATGCAGGGGGTAGTGTTCACGCCAAACCTGACACACTCCAACGTGTACTATCAACGGCAGCTGGCCAACTACAACCTCTGTATCCAGGAGATGGGCACTGACGATCCTCCTACAATGTGCCTCTGGCATGAGGGCATCGCTCACAGAGGTTCCATCGAGGTGGCAAGCTGTCTTTTGAAGTGGGCAGAAACATCTTTCGCTCCCCTAGTCCAGGCAAAGGAACGGAAGCTCATCATCTATAGTGACCGATGCTGTGGGCAGAACAACAACTGGCGAGTCCTAAACCTCATGGCCCTGCTCATATCTAGAAGGTACTTCAGTCAGATAGAGCAGAAGTTCATGGTGTCTGGTCACTCCTTCCTTCCCTGTGACCGTTCATTTGCCACGCTGGACAAGAGGCGTAAGGTGTCCACACTCCACACCCCCAGCGATGTTGCCGAGATGATCCGTGGAGCCAGGCAGCAGCAGCCATTTAAAGTAACTGAGATGAAATGTGCGGACTTCAGGCAGCTCCCTGATGCAACATTAAAGCGTCCACCTGGCCTCCTAATCACATCCATGATGTGGTTGAAAGTGACAGGTAAAAAAACGAAGAACTAAACTAAAACTAAACTGGTTTTCTGAGATTAACAGTGTTGGGGATATGTGCGTGAAGGAAGAATCTTTATTGAATTTCTTGTTGAATCATGATTTCAGCTGCTGATCCATGGTGTGTCCACACAAAACGGAGCCACAGCCTTTACGAGGGATGGAAGACCTGGCTGATCACCAAACAGAGGAAGAATCAACCACCTCCAGCTCCCTTGTTCTCCACCACGTATGCTCGTGCTTACGAGGACCCTTTGCCCATCAAGAAGGAGAAGCACCGTGACCTTATGAAAATGCTAGCCTACATGCCAGCAGAGGCCCAAGCATTTTATGGGACATTAGAATGTGAAGAGTAGCCTGGTATGTGTAGGTCATGTGCAGGGTAAGGTGGGGTATATTGTGTATATTGTGTAAAAGTAATCATAAAAGTAGTTGTTGCTTATCTTGTATGCCTTATCTTATGTTGTATAATAGGAATTTATAGGTATTTATTTATTTAGTAAATGAATGAATGGGATGATTATTTATGAAATGTATTATAAAAGTTAAAGGAACAAAAAAAAGGAAGATGTACATGTAAACTAGCATGGAACTATAGCATGGAATGATGATGATGTATGTATTGTAAATATGTATTGTTTACTGTTATTACTGTTGTTTATTGTTTGTATGTATTGTTTATTGTATGTACGGTTTATTGTTTGTACTGATGTTTATTTTTTGTACTATAAGTAGGCCTATGTATTGTTCATTGTTCGTACCGTATTGTCTGTGTTTTTGTTCTGTGATTTACGTTGGCAAAAAATTAAAGAAATTGAAAGAAAGAAATGCTTAATATTTTCTTTAAGGTTCTGTTACTGTATTAAAACTAAGATAAAGCAATCAAATCTCCAGTGGCTTAAAATGATAGGATGAATTGGACTTATACTGTTATTCCACATTAACTGGACATAAACTGTTCTTCCACATTCCAGAAATGTAAATTACTCTAACTTTTTATTTTTAAGATTGATACTAAAAAATCTTATCTCATTAGAATTGGGAAGCTTTTGTTGTCTATCTTCAAGTAAAAAAAAAAATATATATATAATATTCAGAGTCCAAATTTAAAAAAATGTATTATTCAAAATTTGCAAATATGGACTTATATGGTTCTTCGTCTCAAGCCCTCATATATTCAACTTTATTTCACTCTACTTTTGCAAATTCTCTATGTATGTTCTTGTCTAGTTTTTAAATTTGGGCCAATTCTGTGTAAACTGAAAAGGCCTGCCTGGTTAAGTATGATACTATATTAAAGTGATAGTTAACCAAAAAATTCTTATGATATACCTGATGATGTAATTCATTACTAGACATGTTTACAGTTGGACCCTCTTTGTGCATTCCAGGTGGAGGAGTCGGATGAGCCAGACATCACTGGTACCCCTCTTGCCCTTGTGATGGAATTCACTGAGAACACTGGTCCTGTCTGTTTCAATCCGGCAAGGACCGCTGTTGTGGTGGAAGATGAGTTTGTGCTGAGCGACATCCCCACGTTTCCTGAGGCCTTTGTGTTACTCTTTGGGTTAATGTATGCATTGCATTTGGATTACCCAAGAAAATTGATTAACACCTTCACATTCATCCAGAAAATGCTGATGGGGCTTGATGATGGTAAACCTCTGAAACCCTGCTTACTCAATCTAAAAAATGAACTATTACTTACTTTGTAGGCAAATTCCATCTTGTCTACAAGTGCTGTTTTAAGTGCTTGGATATTTTCATTGGGTAGGTTGTGTCCTGGCCACCAAATCTATCTTGATTGCACTCTGGGTTTGTTAGTTCCTGCTAAGTAGTTTTGTAAGCGTATGTTGTAGAAAATGTAGTTTAAAGCATTTTTACATTTGGTATGTTGTCTTCTGCACCAAATCCACCTCAGTTGCACTTCTACAACAAAAACTTTTTGCAATCAGATTGTATTTTTTTATTCTAAGGTGTTTTACAAGTGTATATTGTTAAACATGTAGTTTAAACATTTGGTAGGTTGTTACTTTAATATTGTCACTTCCTTTGTTTATCTCAATTTGTTTTATAAGCTAAACATGTAGTTTACAGCATTTTTACATTTGGTAGGTTGTTTTCTGCACCAGATCAACCCCAGTTGCACTCTTACAACAGAAACTTGATTTTTGTTATCAGATTTTGTTTATTTTAAGGTTGTTTACAAGTGTATATTGTTTAACATGTAGTTTAAACATTTGGTAAGTTGTTAGATCTACCTCAGTTGCACTTTACACAATGGAACATGTAGTTTAAAGCATTTAAATGTTTACATTTACGTTTTGTAAAATCTATCTCTGTTGCATATTTAATGCAATCAGGTATGTATTATTGTTTGTGTTTTGACTTAATTTATTGTTTTTATTTCCTATAATTTATAATTTTTTAACATTTCTTTTTGGAGGAGCTTTATTTATTTTATTGATTTTATTTATTTTGATTTGCCATGTTGCAAAATAATGGCCATGGGTGTAAAAAATTATAATCAATGTTTTAACAGTTTCTAATTTGATTTGCTACATGTTTACAGAGATTTATATAAACAGTTGTACAAAATAGACAAATAATTTAATAGTAAATAAAAACCCTTTAATTATATGTCAACAGTTCTGTGTGTGCTTCTTTTTAGTATTTTGAACTCAAATATGTATCAGGCTATGAGTTATTCAGAAGGAGTTTATTTCTTGAATAAAATATTTTATTTATATAAGTGGTAATTAGTTAAAAACAGTTAGTATTGAAAACATTAAACTTTAGTGTAACATATGTAAAGTTTTTAAGTACACTGTACTTAAAATAAAAAAAAGGGAAAGAAAAATATTTAAGTTTAGTGTAATTGTAATTTTTAAGTATGTTTACTTAAAAAAACTTAGGTAATCAGTTTCCACAAAAGTTTTGAGTACTCTGAACTTATCGGGTTTTACAGTGTGAGAAAACGCATGAAGTGGCCAGGTCTAAACAGCCCCCATGACAAAAACATACGCACGAAAGCCAAAAACAAACGCTGGTTGGCATCTCACGTCCATAGACCGTATATAAACGCTCACGTCCGAATTTGAGGAAGTGGTGGGGGAAGTGACGTATGCCGTAAAGCAGTCGAATTTTTGTGCTCTGGTTACTACCCGAACCCCGAAGTTACATAGTGCCAGTAAAAGCGATACAGACCCGGTCAGGCTATGGCAGACGCGTCATTCAACCTATTGTAAGTCGATGTACCATCACAAGGGTCTTGGAAATATATTATGAAGGTTGAAAAGTTACACGGTGTGGCTTTAAGGAATTTTATGATCTCACAGTATCTTACACAGCTCGTTGCGTGCAAGCAGACAATGTTGTAAAAAGTACAAAGGGGAATCCAGCAACGCTTGTGGTAAAGGGAATAGTTTCTAAAAAAGTACATTATACAACAAACACAATTCATGAACATTTAAAGATATTTAGATTTAAATTGAATGCACGAAGCCGTGTAAACAATTAATTTTTTTATTTTTATTTTTTTTGAGGATGAATGATGGAATCTGGAAAAAAAATAGTTTTATTGTTCCATGAATGTATAAATAGCTGAAATGCATGCCTTATTAAAGCAATAGTTCACCCAAAAATGAAAAAAATCACCCTCAAACCATAGTAGCCTATATGACCATCTTCTTTCAGTCGAACACAAACGAAGTGATATTAAAAAATATCCTGCCTCTTCACAGCTTTGTGGGTTAATAAATGCCTTCTGAAGCAAAATAACTCTAATGTTTATTTACCGAAACAACAGGTAAGATTATTGGCCTTTTCACTTAAGTTTAAATGTTTAGCATGGTTAACAGTTTCTGCATTATATGTTTTATTCATTTACACTTTGTATTTTACGTTTTCTTATAAATTATCTTAGTTTTCTCACATTTTCTTCTTTGATTCTTCCAAAATGAATTAAGCGCATTATAATTTGTTTATTTAACCCTATGTGTGTATGTTGAAAATTATTTAAATTCAGGCTCAAATGTTGATAATGCTCTGTTACAGATATAGTTTGGCTGAAAAGAATTTGGTTAAGATTTTTTGTGTATTTCTTTTTTCTTTTCTTCAGTCTCTTCGACAAATATAGTCAAAATGAGTAAGTACAGCTGTGGTTTTTACTAAAATGACATAGCAGTTTCATTGAACAAAGTTTGCAATATCCTGTTGCACTTCTCCACATTTCTAGTGAAATATCTAGAAAATACAATGAGCATTATGAAAATCAACCATGGTTTTATGATAGTAAAAGTGTAGTAACCATAGTTTTTTGGCAGATTGATTACCATTTGTATAACCACAGTTTTACAACAAATTCCATGATTAAACTAGTGTAGCAATTTGTAGTTACAATGATAGTTACAACTATAATAACCATGTTGTTTTGGTTTTATTTGTAGTAAAACCATGGTTAATTTTACTTGTCTGTGTGTGTTTCTAGCCATTAGTTGTTGTTTTTTTATACAGTATATATATAATTCAGACCAAACTGTAGCCCCATCCAATTTGACGATATCTTGAGCAGCCCGGGGACCGTGTTGAATGTTTGCCAGCACCTTCCTGCTGTCAGCGATCAGTCTGGACCGCTGCCTGTCTATGGAGCGAATTATGTGCCATAATTAAACAAACAAATCCAGCATTTTGCAAACAAACTCGATCTACTTCGCAAAGGAAAACTCGACTCGCAAACAAACTCGATCTGCTTTGCAAAGGAAAACTCGACTCGCAAATCAACAGAAAGCAATGTGAAAGTACAAAGGTCAGTTTGAGTGAAAATGCAGTGGAGTAACAAATATGTATTGTGTTTTACAAATATAAATAAATGAGCCAAGATAATACTTCACAAATAAATACAAACCATCCTACAAATTGCATGTAACCTTTGAACAAATACCAAATCTAGTGCATACAAATGCATATCTGTCTGTTATGATTGTGTGACACTTGGCATTTTATGAGATCTCTCGGCTTGATTTTCTCACAAATGTGTCCAGGCAGATATTCTCACAAATGCAGTTGAGCAACTTCCTCTTCTGAAACAGTAGATGGCGCTAAACTAGGGGATTAATTTAGCGCTAGTCTCCCAGGAGAAGTAGCCTGGTTTTCCCCATGCTGCCTTGAGCGCAGCGCGATTTTATTCACGCTGCTAGGCAGCCTGGATACCATGGACCAGATTTTCGCCTCAGCTAGGGAACCAATCACAGAACGGGGAGGGAGCAGCAAGACGATGACGACATCTATGCGACACACCGAAGCAGTTTGTTTATATCTATGGATCCAACATGACAGACGTAAAAATATATGCATATTTTTAGGAACACATCTACAGAAATATGCCTGTATTTCAAGTTGATAAAATAATTTAAAATCCACATCAGTTTATTTGTGCCCACGCGCCACGCCCTCCCAGGATCTATAACGTTACCTAGGCTACTTTCATTTTTAAAAATTCTTCATAACCGCGCGCGCGCGCGATCTGCTTGCAGTCGTCGAGATGGATGCTGAGGAGTTGAAGAAAAGAATAGCTAGTGGAGATTGTAAAGTTGTCGACAATACGTCATCAAAAATCAAGTCCAGTGTGTGGGAGAAATTTGGAGTTATCTGAAGAAAATATTGTGAAAGGCTTTGCTGCAAACATTTTCGTATTGGACATCCCTGAGGAAGCACGCAGATAACTGTGGTAACAAAGCAGTTCTATCGAACGGTATTTTTCATATTTAACACTGTTAAGTATGTGTGGTGTGCAGGGCGTGTTTGAACCCAAAATGGTCAGATGTAGCTGCTAGGCTAGACGAAATTGCATGGCATATAGTGTTGTAGCCGCGTCTGTTCGACTGGTAAAATGTTAGGCTACTCAGTTTTGTGGTAATGTTAGCCATGTTCTTCATGCATCGGCCTTTTGACAGCTTCGGCTGAAGTTGTCCTTGTGTTAATTGTCGTGTAATAACATCTGTATGACCTGGCAATAAACATTTTTGTAAGTGTGTCTATAATGTTATAGTCTAAACTGATTTTATTTCGGGTGCGGGTCGGGTGTCGGTTCTATTTTAAGCGGGTCGGGTGCAGATTTTAATTAGTGCTGCTGTCGGAAAACGGGTCGGGTGCGGTTTTAAGCACTCGTCGTCTTCTTCGTTGAATATCTGTCGCTCTACATACGTCATCTGTTATAATTGAAACGATTGGCTATGAGCTACGTACAGGCGCATTTGATAGACATTTGTAGCGCCCAATAAACGGCTCTGGGCATTCGTAAACCACGCCTCAAATACGAGAAAATGCACATGTGGTTCCCAGACCACGTCTCAAAGAGAAAGAGGTCTGACGTTAGCCAGGCTACAGGAGAAGCACTGATTTGAAACTTTCCTTTGCCTACAGCTGAGGAAAATGACCGGTGAACGGGTGTGTTTCTGTCTTACTTTATCTATAATTAACCTTTTTGAGGTTTTCTTTTGCAAAATGTTTATTGCATAAGTATGCCGCCTCGTATATACAGTGAGGAAAATAAGTATTTGAACACCCTGCTATTTTGCAAGTCCTCCCACTTAGAAATCATGGAAGGGTCTGAAATTGTCATCGTAGGTGCATGTCCACTGTGAGAGACATAATCTAAAAAAAAAAATCCAGAAATCACAATGTATGATTTTTTAACTATTTATTTGTATGATACAGCTGCAAATATGTATTTGAACACCTGAGAAAATCAATGTTAATATTTGGCACAGTAGCCTTTGTTTGCAATTACAGAGGTCAAACGTTTCCTGTAGTTTTTCACCAGGTTTGCACACACTGCAGGAGGGATTTTGGCCCACTCCTCCACACAGATCTTCTCTAGATCAGTCAGGTTTCTGGACTGTCGCTGAGAAACACGGAGTTTGAGCTCCCTCCAAAGATTCTCTATTGGGTTTAGGTCTGGAGACTGGCTAGGCCACACCAGAACCTTGATATGCTTCTTACAGAGCCACTCCTTGGTTATCCTGGCTGTGTGCTTCGGGTCATTGTCATGTTGGAAGACCCAGCCTCGACCCATCTTCAATGCTCTAACTGAGGGAAGGAGGTTGTTCCCCAAAATCTCGCAATACATGGCCCCGGTCATCCTCTCCTTAATACAGTGCAGTCGCCCTGTCCCATGTGCAGAAAAACACCCCCAAAGCATGATGCTACCACCCCCATGCTTCACAGTAGGGATGGTGTTCTTGGGATGGTACTCATCATTCTTCTTCCTCCAAACACGTTTAGTGGAATTATGACCAAAAAGTTCTATTTTGGTCTCATCTGACCACATGACTTTCTCCCATGACTCCTCTGGATCATCCAAATGGTCATTGGCAAACTTAAGACGGGCCTTGACATGTGCTGGTTTAAGCAGGGGAACCTTCCATGCCATGCATGATTTCAAACCATGACGTCTTAGTGTATTACCAACAGTAACCTTGGAAACGGTGGTCCCAGCTCTTTTCAGGTCATTGACCAGCTCCTCCCGTGTAGTTCAGGGCTGATTTCTCACCTTTCTTAGGATCATTGACACCCCACGAGGTGAGATCTTGCATGGAGCCCCAGTCCGAGGGAGATTGACAGTCATGTTTAGCTTCTTCCATTTTCTAATGATTGCTCCAACAGTGGACCTTTTTTCACCAAGCTGCTTGGCAATTTCCCCGTAGCCCTTTCCAGCCTTGTGGAGGTGTACAATTTTGTCTCTAGTGTCTTTGGACAGCTCTTTGGTCTTGGCCATGTTAGTAGTTGGATTCTTACTGATTGTATGGGGTGGACAGGTGTCTTTATGCAGCTAACGACCTCAAACAGGTGCATCTAATTTAGGATAATAAGGAGGTGGACATTTTAAAGGCAGACTAACAGGTCTTTGAGGGTCAGAATTCTAGCTGATAGACAGATGTTCAAATACTTATTTGCAGCTGTATCATACAAATAAATAGTTAAAAAATCATATATTGTGATTTCTGGATTTTTTTTTTTTTAGATTATGTCTCTCACAGTGGACATGCACCTACGATGACAATTTCAGACCCCTCCATGATTTCCAAGTGGGAGAACTTGCAAAATAGCAGGGTGTTCAAATACTTATTTTCTTCACTGTACATGGTTACGAGGGTAAGAAAAAAACCTAAGGTTCCAAAGTTTTCAATGCTATTGTGGTGGGACGTACCGAGTTTCGTTTTTAATTAATTTAATGCTCGTAGGTAATGTAGTGTCCAATTATATTCCGTGAGGGAGCGTATAAAAAGGGATTCGAATGCACCGTTTGTGTGTGTGTGTGGTCACCGCCTGTGCGTCATTGCCGAGGACCAACCATTCCAGTTTGTTTAATCCCTTCCGCTTGAGTTATGTGTTTGGCTAACTAGTTAGCACATAGATTTGTGACTTTATGTAACAGTCATTTGGTTTATAGCATTATGGCGGATGGTTCGTTGCTGGGGGTTGTTGGCGGCGGCTGTTCATATACCCCTCCTGCATTCCCGTGCTTTTGTTGGCATGGCGATAGTCTTCTGTGTGCGTGACTTGGATTTGCGACCCGCTATGAAATGAAGGCAAACCAAGGGTAACAGCCTCCAGATTTCGGGAGATGTGCCACGTTAGAGGTCTGAGTTCTGCAGAGTCCCTCGCCGAACGCATCAGCAGGGGAAGCAGGCAGACAGCATAAATGAGACGAGGTGCAGAAATGGAGTCAGAGGTAACAGTTGAGTACAGCAAGTTGACAAATGTTAACTACTCACCTTGTGGTTTAATTGTTCAACCTAATGCCCCCTGGATTTGTGCATCCCCTGATGGTGTAGTGTTCGATCCCACTGAACACCCTCAATTTGGGCTTGTTGAAATTAAATGCCCTAATGTCAAAAACTTTGTTGACTGCAAATATTTGCAAAATGAGTATGGGGCAATTTCTCAAAAAAAAACAAAAAAAAAAACATGCATACTATTGGCAAGTGCAGGGACAACTACTGGTCTCCGGAATGCAGTGGTGTGACTTTGTGGTGTGGGCTCAGGAAGATTATTTTGTGCAGAGCATCTACAGTGACACAGCTATTCATAAAGTTATTAGAGAGAAGGTTGAATATTTTTTTCTTCTACACATACGTGCATAAATACTTGTCAATGAAACATCAATTTTGTTAAAAAAAAATTCCAGTGAAACAGAACTGATACAAATGTGTTTATTGTAAAAGTACAAAAAGTGATCTTTATGAGAGATTGTTACTACTTTTTACAAATATTTATTCAGAGGTATTGTCTTAATAAAACTATTTCAATAAAACCACAAAAATTTAGATTATACAGAGTTGTATAATAAATGTTATAAATAAAAGTTTAATGGATTGTCAACAAGAATAAAAAGTAAATTATTAACAACTATTTTTGGTTTATTTACTGAAGAGTAGAAATGACAGGACATTATTTGACCCATGTCTTAACTAATGCCTTGTTTTGATAATTTGACAACAAGCATGCAACTGTAAAGAGCTGACTGATGTTTACAGTATGGGAAAGCAGGATGACACCATCAAACAGTTTATTTTCTTTGATCCTCCTGATGACACGTTCCACATGCACTCGCAGTCGTGCTATGGCCTGTGTTTCTTTCACCTTATATGCTGGCATCTACTTTGTCTTGGACAGGAATTGTGGATAGTACACTTTACATTTGACACAGTCACTGATTAGGAAGCCATTGTTTACCATAACTGCCATGTCTTCTGTCAGTTGTTTGGCAATTCCAGACTGTTTAAAGATCTCCTTGTCACTCATTGACCCAGCATAAAGCTGAGAGACTGCACCATGTGGCGCTATCCCAATGAGGCCTTTCATTGTGCAGTGAGATTTGTAGTTTGAGTACATTTCACTCTGGAGTAGTGGGGAGGATGGTGTCACAGTTCTGTCACCTGTGTCTGGGTTTTCTCTTGGTTTAGTGACAGAGCTGTGACACTCCTGGTTTGTCATGTGTTTGTGTTAGTCTGGTCTGTTGTGAGCACATAGCTGTCATGTTATTTCCTTGTGCCATGTGCTCTCCTGTCAATTGTCAAACCCCGCCCATCTTGTTATCTCGTTATTGTTTAATGTCCCTCACCTGCCTGCCTCGTTACCTTCCTTGTTTATTCCCTATTTAGTTCCCCTGTGTTTGCAGTCCTGTGCTGGTTCGTTGTCTATGTTCCCTCGTGTTCTTCTTGATGCCTGCCTGAGTTCTCTCCTGTTTTTCCCCCCCACGGGGTTGTTTTGATTGTAAGTTTGTTTTGTTTATTTAATAAATTCCTTTTACGCACATGAATCCTCGCTTCCTGTTTTACCCATTACGTGACAGAACG